>NC_022020.1:37605074-37605936 GCF_000317375.1 Microtus ochrogaster | reverse complement strand
AAAATTGTCCATTTCCTTTAAGTTTTCCAATTTTGTGGAGTACAGGTTTTCAATATATGACCTAATGCTTCTCTGGATTTCCTCCATGTCTGCTATTATGTTCTCTTTTTCATTTCTGATTTTGTTACTTTGGATATTCTCTATCTGCCTTTTGGTTAGTTTGGATAAAACTTTGTCTATTTTGCTGATTTTCTCAAAGAACCAACTTTGTCTCATTGATTCTTTGTATTGTTTTCTTTGTTCCTTTGATTTCAGCTCTCAATTTGATTGCTTCCTGCCATCTAGTCCTCCTGAGTGAGTTTGCTTCCTTTTGTTCTAGACTTTTCAGGTGTTCTGTTAACTCACTAGTGGGGATTTTTTTATGTGGTCATTTAGTGATATGACTGTTCCTCTTAAAACTGCTTTCATTGTCTCCTATAAATTTGGGTATGTTTTGTGGTCATTTTCACTGAATTTTAGAAGTCATTAATTTCTTCTTTATTTCTTCCTTGACCTTGGTGACTCAGGTGAGCATTGTTTCATTTCCGTGTGTTTGTGGGCTTTCTGAAGTTAGTGTTGCTGTTGAATTCTAATTTTAAGCCATGGTGATCCGATCAGATACATGGGGTTATTCCAATTTTTTTGTATCTATTGAGGTTTGCTTTGTTATCTATTATGTGGTCAGTTTTTGAGACGGTTCCATGATGTGCTGAGAAGAAGGTATATTCGTTTATGTTTGGATGGAATATTCTATAGATGTCTATTAAGTCCATTTGAGTCATAACATCTGTTAGTTCCCTTATTTCTCTGTTAAGTTTCTGTCTGGAAGACCTTTCCAGTGGTAAGAATAGTTGAAGACTCCCACTATTATTGTGTAGGGTTT
>NC_022020.1:37600618-37603689 GCF_000317375.1 Microtus ochrogaster | reverse complement strand
TATCCAATCTGTTAGCCTGTGTCTTTTTACAGGTGAGTTGAGTCCATTAATATTAAGGGATATTAATGACCAGTGATTGCTAGCTCTTGTTATTTTAGTTTTTGTTCTTGGTGATGTTATTGAGTGTGTGTGTTCCCTTCTTTGGGATTTGCTGCTGCGATATCCTCTATTATCTGTGTTTTTGTGGATAAGCCTAACTTCCTTGGGTTGGAGTTTTTCTTCTAGTACTTTGCGTAGGGTTGGGTTTGTGGCTAGGGGTTGGTTAAATGTGGTTCTGTCATGGAATACCTTGTTTTTTCTATCTATGGTGATTGAAAGTTTTGCTGAGTATAGTAGTCTTGGCTGGCATTTGTGGTCTTTTAATGTCTGCATAAGGCCTGACAAGGACCTTCTGGCTTTCATTATTTCCTTTGAGAAGTCAGGTGTAATTCTGATAGGTCTTCCTTTATATGTTACTTGGCCTTTTTCCTTTGTAGTTCTTAATATTCATTTTTATTCTATATGTTTAGGGTTTTGATTATTATGTGGCAAGGGGACTTTTTCTTGAGTCTATTTGGTGTTCTGTGAGTATATTGTATCTTCATATGCCTATCTTTCTTTAGGTTAGGAAAGTTTTCTTCTATGATTTTGTTGAACATATATTCTGTGCTTTTAAGTTGGACTTCTTCTTTTTCTATCCCTATTATTCTTATGTTTGGTCTTTTAATGGTGTCCCATATGTCCTGGAAATTTTGTGTTAAGCTTTTTTAGATTTAATGTTTTCTTTGACCCATGAGTCTATTTCTTCTATTTTATCTTCAGCGCTTGACATTCTCTCTTCCATCTCTTGTATTCTGCTGTTTATACTTGTTTTGTAGTTCCTGATTGTTTTCCCATATTTTCTGTTTCCAGAATTTTCTTGGTTTGTGTTTTCTTTATTGTCTCTATTTCAATTTTCTAGTCTCGAATTGTTTCTTTTCTCTGTTTGATTGCTTTTTCTTTGTTTTCTTTAAGGGATTTGTTGATTTCTTCCAATTTCTATTTGTCTTTTCCTCCATTTCTTTGAGGGAATTTTTCATTTCCTCCTTAAGGGCCTCAAACATTTTCCTAAAATAATTTTTAGATCATTCTCTTCTGCTTCTGCTTTATCTGTATTGCTGTTGTAGAGCCACTAGTTTTTGTTGGTGTCATGCTGCTCTTTGTGGTGTTGAGTGTGGTCTTACCTTGTCTACCCATCTTTTACTCTGATTGGTGTAGTTGGGTCTATGTCTCTGGTGATCACTCATCCAGGTGCCAGTGGATCCAAGGCTCAGAGGGTTGCTCCTCATGGTACAGTTGGTGTCACGGATTCAGTCACCGGGAGGTGACTTGGTGTTCCCAAAGGTTACACTCCTCTGCGAACCTAGAGGTAGTTCAGGCTCCTCCTACAGAGCTCACTTGCTTGGGCCTGATTCCTCTGAGGCCTTTGGCTTGGGCCTCTTCCCGAGGAAGTCTCTGGCTTAGGCCTGCTCCCTTGGCAGTCACTCCTTCATGCCTACACCTGTGGAGATCACTTGTTCAGGGTAAAACCAATAGTTTGTCATAGCCCAAAACTGGAAACAACTCAGACATATTTCAGTGGTTACCTGGTTAGTCCATAGTATATTCACACTGTGATATCTTACTGAAAAATTCAAACAACTTACCATGGATGAATCTTCAGAGAATTAGCCACTCTTTAGTTTAACTTGAATTTAGAAAGGATCTTCTTTGTCCACTTATCATATTTGTATCAATCAAAAAGAAGTTTTCCATTCACATATAAATACAGAGTGATTTCCCACAAATTTCAGTGGCTTCAAATGAGTTTCCTTGCTCCTGCTATGAGCCCACTGTCGGTCCGCCAGGAATTCTGCTCTTCATTGTTCTGACTTCAAGACCCAGATTGACAAAGCGATCACTGTCTGGAAAATTGACAGTATGGTTACAGAAGGAAAGACAGTACTGAAAGGTCTTGCATTGGCATTAGATGTTTTGGCCTAGAAATGATGGCTGTCACAACTACTCAAAAATTAGTTACCAGGAAATACAATCGGCCAGCTACAGATTCACAAAACTAAATCTAAAATTACCTGTTAGATTATGAGCCAAAACGTCTCTACCGTGCCCTGATACTGTTTATACACAAGGATGGTGCCTTTGTTTGCTGTGCTTTTTTCATAATAAATTCAGGGAGGAATGTCTAAATGTTCTTAAAACACTTGGCCTGAAATGAAAAGAAACAGAATACAATTTCACTTCCTTCCTTCAAAAATGACGGAGATAAAAAGATTAGCTATCTGGGAGGTTTTTGTAGTCTGAATACATGAGAAACAATATTTCTAAGACTTCAAGAAATGGCCGAAAAACTCTTGATTCCCACTTTGCTATTTCGATTATCTTGTTGACACTCTAAGTCTGTGAATAATGGTGGTAGTTGCAGCCTGTGCAGTTTAGCTGCGAGGAAAGTGTTTGCAGCAGCCTCTGCAGAGGCACAAGCAGCCAGAAGTGCCTGGTGCTCCCTTTTTTGCTCGTAGGTCTGTGCAAGAAAACAAATGCTTCAGAAACTTACGCCGACTAGTTTTTCTGTTATTACTGTGAAGATAACTTGGCTGCCAAATATTTGCTCCTTGATGAAAAGCAACACATCTTTGGAAGAAGGATTTACTCATTACCATAAGCTGCTTATTTCTCGGCCTACACATCCCATGCACACCTGATATAGCAGAGGCATTCCTCCGCACTTTTCCCAAGTTGTGCGAAAATGACCATGCCACTCTCTTCCTTTAATCACTACTGGTGAGTGTTATTTTTTTAGAGAATAGTCTCCCTTTTTGCTCAGATCTTCAATGGCTTTCTAAGATAAGGGGAACAAAGTCGGAAATGGTCAACCAAACCTTCAAAGTCCCATGACATTTTCAAGCCTACAACACAACATTCACCTTTTAGCTTTCACTGAATGTAGCCAAACTTCCTACCTCGAACAGAGCTCAAGCCTTTGCCTGAGTCCTGTCCTTTCATTGCAAAGATTTTTTAAATACAATCTAAAAGGGGATTTCTTTTTTTTTTTTTTT
>NC_022020.1:37578078-37599997 GCF_000317375.1 Microtus ochrogaster | reverse complement strand
TTGCCATTGTTCTTGAGTTCTCAGTAGTCCTCATTGTCCACTATGGGTCTGAAAAAGCATTGGAAAGCATTGCATCTTGCTACTCCCTTGCCCAAACAGTATCCCAACCTGGTCTTCTTTCATCCCCCCACTAAATATATATATATTATCGTTACATTTATCTGAAAGAACTGTCATTCCCAACTCTGTCATAACACTAGTTATCTGATCCAAACCAAGAAAGGGAGAGCCCCATCTGTCCTCTGCAACTTACCTGACTCACTTCATTTCTGCCACAAATTTCACTACCTAAAATTTAGATATAGGGAATTAACATTTAATTAAAATTAATTAAAATTAAGCCTTAAATTGTTTTCTTTGAATCCAAATACCTTTGAGATTTTAAATCACTAGCAGTCTATATTTAAGCAAAGACTAATGCAAAACATTCATAAAATTAGCCTATTTTTGGATAAGAGATAAAAAATAAAGGACAAAGAAGGATGGGAGTGAAGAGGAAGGTTTTCAAAGAACTGGAGCAGACTGTCCGGCCACTGGCAGTGAGATCAGTATTTATCCCTACTGTTTGTTCTGGCTTTTTGGAACCCATTCTCTCTGGAGGGATACCTCACTCAGCCTAGATATATTGGGGTGGGCCTTGGTCCTGCCTCAAAGCAATGTGCTAGACTTTGTTGACTCTTCATGGGAAGCCTTGCCCTCTTTGAGAAGTGGATTGGGGGTGGGATGGGTATTGGGAGGAAGGTAGAAGGAGCAGGAGGAGGGGATAGAGTGAGAAAAATAAAGAAACAAAATCCAAATAAATAAATAAATAAAAAGAGGAGGGTGTTGAGGAACTACCAAAATTAAATAAATATTCAACTTCCTTATGAATTATATATAGACCAATCTCCCTGGGATGGTACCCTGAGTGAGACAAGGTACTAAAAGCAGTATATATATATTAATAATGTTCAGAAGTTAATTGAGACTCATGAGAGTTCAAATAGCCACAGTGTAATCAGTGTATAATTATAAAGGAGCTTTGAGATTAGGATAAAATCCATACCTGTGAAATAAATCTTCCCATCAGGCACTTAACTGATGTGTATAAATTATAAGAAAAAAAAGCAAGACTTAGAAAGGAGATTACAGGACTGCTAGACCTGAGAGACACTCCTAACCCAAAAGATTCATCTTCCTTTAAATCCACTTTGTAGGGCTTTGGAAATTTCCTCCATGGACCATAGGCTCTGAACATCAATTCACAGATGTGAAGGGGATTGCTGTACCCTGGCCAATGTCCTGGCATTTTTCCTACAAGGTCAGCAGTCTATGCAAAATGAGGGCACAACCTGAACCACTGGAAAACCTCATGTTTTGAACGTCTTTCCATTCATAAATGTTGTCTTCCTGCTGTATACAGATAATGAGGTAAAAGATCAAGGGAAAATAAGTCCCTGTGTTTACCAATGCGGTCATTGAACTGATGCTGCCCCATGAACGCACAGCAGGGTCTTGTCTATCCTAAGGAAAGCCACAAAATGCTCAGCCTGGTACTTCTCTTTCTAGAATATTTACTGCTTGTCACTGCAGGAATTCAGTTGTAGGCTGTGAGAAAAAGATCCTAGCAGTCACAGTTTGTCCTTGAGAGAGAGTTAAAAGGGGATCAGAGTCCTGAGATTAACAGTTGGAAATTCTAACCTGGCATACAGTGGAAAGCAGTATACTTGCTTATGGGCAATTTTAGAACTACTTTGAAGTGTGTATGGAAATGCTAACTGGTTCCTATCTCTCGAGAGCACCAAGGTTTTCACATCTTAGAAATGTGTAAATAACTCAGATCCATTCTTCTCCCAGAGAAAATCTATGAGTGCCAATTCTGTTGGAGCCTGGCGATATTTAATGTCTGAAAAAAATTTATTTAATGACATTTATAAAATCTAAGTTGGGGGCATTGGAGAGTTGGCTCAACAACTAAGAAAACTGACTGCTATTGCACAGAATCCAGGATCCATTCACAGCACTCAACTGGCAGCTCAGACCTATCTGTAACTCCAGTCCTAGGGCATGCAATGCCTTCTGGCCTCTGTGGGCAATGCACACACATGGTATATAGACACGCATGCAGGCAAAACACCTAACTATGTTTTTTGGAAATGAAAAAATAATTAATTCAGCTGGATGAGTTGGTGTACTAGGTGAAAGATTATCAAATACATACCTGCAAGCCTGAGTCTGCAGGGCTCACAGTCTAAGACAGACGTATAGAGGACACAGAATAGGCAAATGTCAGAACAAAGCAACTGATGTCACTGTGGATGCTTCCCTTCCTAACATCAACCTTCCTAAGCAGAGCCTGACCATAGTGGCCAAAGTGTGGCGAAGTCTAGGACAGTCCAGCAGCTGCTGGGATGCTCCAGATTAGGAAGAATTACAATTCTTGTGAAAGTCAGTCTCCTGACCCTTGAATTTCCTGAAATGTGGAAATGTGATGAGTCAAGTAGTTCTCTGACTCATCAAACAACTTTGCTGGTCATGAATCATCACTGTTTATAGAAAACTACATATTTGGGCAAGGATAACTGAAAAGTCTTTCCTGTAAGAACAAACCTACTTCCTTGCAGCCTGTTGTTTATAGTTGTATGGCTAACTTTGATTGTCAACTTGACTACAGCTGGACCCAACTAAAACCCAAGCAGCTGGGCACAACTGTGAAGGGTTTTCTTGATTGGATAATTTGAGATGAGAAGATCCGCCCTAAATCTGGATCATTTAAAGTCAGAAGACCAACCCTAAATTCAGGTCACACCTTCTTATGAAAGTCCATATAAAAGGACCTGTAAGAAGGAAGTTCTTGCTTTTTGCCTGCTTTCCCTCACTCTCTTGGTTGCAAGTTCATCTACTCTACCCCTGAGTAGATTACTTTGTTGGTGTTAGAACCTACTTCTTGGAGAGTCCGATGTAAACTGAAGACATCCAGCCCCATGTACTGAACAACTCTCAAATTCAAAACAAAATCAAAATGAAAGTAGTATCCCTTCTCCTAGTCACCATTAACTGCCAGCATCCCTCAGGGAGTGTCATGGCCTTATGAGCCCTTTTCTTTTCCATGTTGAAAAAATTCATGGGCTCAATCTTGTGCAGGTAACCACAGGTGCAATAACTTGTGCATCAGCCTTAAAACACTACTTTGCAACAGTCTTCTCCAACCTTTGTCCTATAATTTTTCCACCCCTTCTTCTTCAGTGTTTTCTCAGCCTCAGTGGGTAGACAATGTGATAGAGATGTCCCCTTTAGGGCTGAGCGTACAACAGTCACTCGTTATTTACACTTTGACCAACTGTGAGTCTCTAAATGAACCATGATCCACTGGAAAATAAGCTTCTCCAATGCAAGCTGGCAGCTGCATCAATCCATGAGTGTAAAGATGAATATTTAGAAGGAAGTCTGAAACCACGCTTATTCAGAAAAAATAATAATAATACGTTCTCTCACAGAGTCTGTGGTCACCCACCACTTAGCTACAGGTTCTTGACCAGACTTACAGTACAAGGTATATGTGTTTTGTTCCAATGGGCAGGACTTAAACCAATCGTATTTGGTTAACCCCATAATAATCGTATCACTATTGCACCAATGGACTTGCCATGCTGGTTGTTATTGTAGTTCACGGGGTTCACAGCCGAATAAAATTGTTGGCGATGTGTCTTTCATGCAGGATATTTGTATTCAAACTCTGTTTTTATTATCTTTATTATGTTTTTGTCTGCAGTAGGTTTTCATTTCAAGCATCCTTAGTGTGATCCCTTCCCCCACTTTACCCTTCTTCACTACCCTCCCATCACCTCCTCTCCTCGCCCCCTATTCTTCTCATTTCTACCTTCATACCAACTGTGTTCTGCCACACGCTCCCTTAAGATCTTCCTTCCTTCTACCCTCTGCAAGGCCTCTTCCTAGCTTTCAGGCTTCTACAGATCCCAAAATTAACCCACAAATCTACATATTTGAAAACAGAGTCCATGTATAAGAGATAATGATGTGACATTTATCTTTGTATATATGGGTTATGTCATTCAGTGTAATTTTCTCCAGTTATATCCAAGTATCTGCAAATTTCACTTTTACTTATAGTGGAATAAAATTCCATTGTATATACACACACCATTCTCGTTATCTTGGTACCAGTTGGTGGAAATCTAGAATGTTTCCATTTCCTAACTCTTGAAATCAGCAATGAACATGGATATGCAAGAATCTCTATAGTAGAATATAAGTCCTATGGGTGTATGCCCAGCAACGGTATATCTGGGTCATATGGTATTTGTAGCTTTTTTTCAAGTCAGGGTTTCCTCTGTATAGCCCTGGCCATCTTGGAACTTACTCTCTAGACCAGGCTGACCTCAAACTCACAGATTCACCTGCCTCTGCCTCCCAAGTGCCGGGGTTAAAGGCGTGTACCACCACCTTCTGACTATTTCGATCTTCCTGAGGGACCTCCATACTGGCTTAATTTTGGTTAAGTCGGTTTTCCCTTCAGCAAGGTTGAAAAAGGTCCCTCTTTTTCCCATCTTTGCCAACATTTGCTACCATTTGTTTTCACTTTTAAAAAAAATAAAAATCACTTTATTTGCTCAAAATTCTTTCAAAAGTCTCCATATCAAAAAGGTCATCTTAAACTAGTTTGCAACTTAGCAAGTTGACTATGCAAGCTTTTATCCCCCATAAAAGGATATATGAGTGTCAAACAATTGTCAAGTGTATCCTTCCTAGTTAGTGGTAAAATGGAAGAAAGAAATATAGGCCAGTCATTAGAATCATCTGGTTTGAATCACAGCCACACTGATAAACAGCAGTTATCCCAAGGTACCTCCGTTTCCTACACAGGAATGAAGAATGCACTTTCACCCTCACAATGTCCTTCCATGAAGTGTTTGACACAGTACCTGTCAAGATAACTGAGGAGTGGCACATTCTCCCACGAGCACAGATCACACCAGCTTATACCTCACCCCCCCTTAATAGAGACAAACTAACACTTGCTTGTCTTCATACTCCCCATCTTCCCAATGTCTAGGCTGAATAGATACCCACATTTTTCTTGAATACTAATGTGAGTATCTGACCTCAGACTTGATTGTATGTGATTTAGTAATAGTCATATTTCTTCTCTGGCCTCTCACTTTCACAGGGGAAGTTTGAAAATTCCAAGTCGTGAGTGTCTAAGATTACCTATTATTACAGATGAGGGAAAACCCAATGTTCTCCTCGTGTCCCAGATGGACACACTGAACAGATGCACCGGGTCTAATCTATTTTAAAATAGGCTGGCACTGACATTTCTTATATATTGAAAGTTGACCCAATTTGAAGCTCCATTTCTCTCCTAAAGTAATGGTGTTCCAAGACACAGCTCTAACGGGAGGGGTCAAACGGGGCTGACGGGGAAAAGCAGCATCTAATATATCCAATTTCTGGCCTATGCTTCAGCAAGCTAAAGGAAAATTTTGTTGGTCTCCGGCGTACACCCTGAGCAGTAAAATTAAGATGGTCCACTCCCACACTGCTTCAGACAGACTGAAGTAATTGTTAACTGTTATGGCTTTAGCAACTTGAGTGGGAGACAGTGGGAATTCTGAGAGAGGTTTGTTTACTGCAACGCATCCCAAATATCTCATTAGTCTGCTTTTCATTTTGTAAACTTTCCGTTCATTAAAAGTGCCATGCTCTGCATTTCCGGACAAAGCAATGCTGGCTCTGGGAAGGCACAGCAGCAAAGCTGAAGGAAGAGTTGGGTCTTAACCTGCCTTCCAGGCACCACAGGCCATTCCCCATCATCTCTTGAACCTCACTTTCTTTGTCTGAAAGAAGACAGTTCCCTCTGAATTCTGAGGTCAGCTGTAGGACTTGGGTACCTTGTTTTGTTTCTTTAAGGCTTATATGATCATCTCCAAAATGAACTCCATAACAGCATCGATTTCCCGCAGTTTGCGATGAGTATTTTATGAGTGGCACATGCAAACTGATTAGATGTTATTGAATTAAGTGCTCCATAAGCATCTGTGGTCGGCATCATCATCATGCATTTAACGACACATGGAAAAGATGCCTTATATAGTATCGTGAGAAATAATCAATAACATGGGGGGAAACATCTCTGCTCCACACAGAAACTTTCCATTGGGATCTAACAACATCATAGGGTGCAATGGTGTATTCTATTATACAAACATGGACTGGGGATTTTATGTGAGGGATCATGTAAACCAAGCCTTTCCAAAGGCAGTCAGACAGGTAGAGAGAGCGTGAGGAGATGACAGAGTTAATATATAAAAATATCAAACCTCATGACAACCGATCCCTGAATTTTTGTCCCCATATTTTTCTGCTTTTTAAAATCACCTTCCTACAAGTAGGTTGCACGCTATCAACTGGTTCTGCTCTTCTTTTCAGTGTCTGTGGACTCAGGGTAGTGAAGGAGGTGACAGACTGAATGGATAATATGTCACCCCCAACAAATTTTCCTAGGAGTCCCAGTTCAGACTGGGAAACTTTCATCTCCCTCTAAAAACAGATGTGTTGCCTAGTTATTCAAATCCAGCAAATTCTGACTTCCTTGGCCAATTTTATTTATTTTTTTAATTGAAAATAGATTCTTCTCTCATACAATACACCCCTACCACAATTTTACCTCCCTCCAATCCACTCAGCCACCCCCAACTCTCCTTTCTCCAAGACCTACTCTCCCTCCATTTCCTCTTTAGAAAAGAACAGGCCTCCAAGAGATGTCAATCAAACAGAACAAAACAAGATACAATAAGACCAGGCAAAAGCCCTCATATTGAGGCCAATGAAGGCAACGCAACAGGAGGAAAAGAGTCCCAAGAGCAGGCAAAACAGTCAGAGCCACACCCACTCCCACACTTAGGAGTGCCCCAAAACCACCAAGCTACAGCCACAACATACACACTGAGGACCTGGTGCAGACCCTTGTAGTCTCCGTGCTCACTGCTTTAGTCTTTATGCGTCCATGTGAACCATACTTCATTGATTCAGTGGGCCATGTTCTCCTGGTGTCCTCCATCCTCTCTAGCTCCTATAATCTTTCCTCCCTGTCTTCCATGGGGTTCCCCAATCTCTGTGGGGAGAGACCTATGAAGAGTTCCAATTTAAACTCTGTCTCCACATAATATCTAGCTCTGGATATGGTATCTCCATGCCTTCTCCTGCCAGAGGAAACCTCTATGACGACCAGGCAACAAACTATGAGGATAGCAGAATATCATTAGGAATCATTTCATTATTGTCCATGGGTTGTATTTGTTTTGTTTTGTTTTGTTTTTTGGGTTTGTTTTTTTTTTTTTTACCAGTTGTGTTTAGTCTCTGGTCTAGAGGATCTCAACCTGGGGGTTGGGGGGGTCACATATCAGATACTTACATTAAAATCAATAACAGTAGCAAAATTACAGTTATGAAGTAACAGCTAGAAAATCTTATGGTTGGGGGTCACCACAACATGTGAAACTGTATTAAAAGGCCTCAGCATTAGGAAGGTTGAGAATCACTGCTCTGGTCTACCCCAGTCTCCAGTTCTTGGCCATCCAGGCAGTATCTGACATGGGTTCACTCTTAGGTGTGAGGCTCCAAGTTAAATCAGATTGAGAGAGTGATTGGTTACTCTCACAAGTTCTGTGCCACCAATGCCCCAGCACATCTTGTAGGCAAGACAAATTGTTGGCCAAGGGTTTAGTGACTGGGGTAGTGTCCAGGTTTCTCTTTCTGAAAGCCTAAAAGATACCTTCTTGTGCCAAAGAGACTAGAACATAGTGGTGACGGCCCCCTACGCACACCAGCTTGACCTTTCTACATTCAATGAGACAAGAGAATGTTGTCCTTAGTAATGGGACCCCATTGTTAAAGAGAGCAACCCTCTGCTCTACATCGGTTAGGGATCTCCACAGGACTCCCTTGGTCAACCAAATACCACCCAGTCCCGCCACTGGAAGCTTTGCCTGGATACAAAAGATAGTCAGTTCAGGCTCCGTATACTCCATTACTCACTAGTGCCACCCTCATAGATTCCAGGGAGTTTCCACTACACTAGGTTTCCACACTATGTTCCCAGTGCTCTCAAATTCCAGCTGTCTCTACCCACACTCCCACCATCCATTCCCCCACACACGCTAGATTCCTCCCGTGTCCATCTCCACCCACCCCCACTCCACCTACAAAGTTTATTCTATTTCCCTCTCCCAAGGAGGTCCATGTCCCCCTACACTCCTCCTCCTTACCTAACCTTTTGTGACTATAGACTGTAGTTTGATTATCATTTACTTAACAGCCAATATCCACTTATGCATACCATATTTGCCTTTTTGGTTCTGGGTTACCTCACTTAGGGTGATTTCTCCTAGTTCTATCCATTTGCCTGCAAATTTCATGATGTAACTGTTTTTAACAGCTAAGTAATACTCCATTGTGTAAATGTACCACATTTTCTTTACCCATTCTTCTGTTAAGGTACATCTAGGTTGTTTCCAGTTTCTGGCTATTATGAAGAAAGCCACAATGAACACAATGTTGAGCAAGTGTCCTGTGGTAAGATGGAGTGTCATTTGGGTACATGCCCAGGAGTGGTATAGCTGGGTCTTGAGGTAGATCTACTCCCAGTTTCCTGAGGAACCACCATATTGACATTAACTCTTTGAAAATCTGGTAGAATTCTGTGCTAAAACTGTCTAGCCTTAGGCTCTTTGTATTTTGGAGACTTTTAATGGCTGCTTCTATTTCACTGGGGGTTATAGGTCTATTTAAATTGCTTATCTAATCTAGATTTAAGTTGGTGATACCTATCAAGAAGATTATCAATTTCTTTTAGATTTTCCAATTTGGTAGAGCATTGATTTTTAAAGGAGCTCCTTATGATTCTCTGGATTTCTTTAATGTCTATTGTTGTGTATCCCTTTCCCTTTCAGTTTTATAATTTGGATATTCTCTGTGTCTAGTAGTTAATTTGAAGAAGGGTTTGTCTATCTTGTTAATTTTCTTAAAGACCAACTCATTTTTTCATTGATCCATTGTTTTGCTCTCTTTTTTTTTCTATTTTACTGATTTCAGCCCTGAGTTTATTTCTTGCCATCTACTCCTCTTCAGTGTGCTTTCTTCTTTTTGTTCTAGAGCTTCCAGGTGCGCTGTTGAGTTGCTAGTATGACATCTCTCCATTTTTTTACGTAGGCGTTTAGTGCTATGAACTTTGCTCTTAGCACCACTCTCATTGTGTCCCATACTCTGGGTATGCTGTGCATTCATTTTCATCAAATTCTAGAAAGTCTTTCATTTCTTTCTTTGTTACTGTCTTGATCCAGTTTTCATTCAGTAGAGAGTTGTTCAGTTTCCCTGAGTTTGTAAATTTTCTGTTGTTGGTACCCAATTTTCATCCATTATGGTCTGACAGAATGCAGGGGGTTATGTCAATTTTCTTGTATCTATTGAGACTTGCTTTGTGTCAGTTTTGTAGAAAGTTCTATAAGGTGCTGAAACGATGGTATATTTGTTGCACGAGTTCTAATTTGTCTTAATAATAAAAACCCAGAGTCAGATACTAAGGGGTGGAAGTTGAAGGATCAGAGAAGCAGAGCAGCCAGCCATTCATCCTTACCTCTATGAAATCCTCAGACCAAATGGGGTATCCTGTCTCTACAAATCCTCAGACTGAATGCCCAAACTGAATGTGGTGAGCTGTCTCCTCCCACCTTGTATTCCTCTTTCTACCCAGTCATATCCCTTCCTGTCTCCACCTCCACAGTGCTGGGATTAAAGGCGTGTGACTCCCAAGTACTGAAATTAAAGGTGTGCGCCACCACTGCCTGGCTCTACAGATAACTAGTGACTTAGCTCCACACTCTGATCTTCAGGCAAGCTTCCACATATATTCTTTTGTTCTCTAAATATCTGTTGGGTTTACTTGGTTTGTAACGTCAGTTAGCTTCACCTTTTCTCTCTAATAAAAACAGAAATCAAGATTGCAAAAAAGAGAGAGAATGGAGAAACAGAAGAGGAAAATATATCAGTCCTAAATTGAGCACAAAGTATTAAATGTTTTTGTTTGTTTTCAATGGGCCCCTCTAGCTAGACCCTTAGAGAAATGAAGTTAAAGTCAGTTTGCATGGGGCCAAAAAGAAGACAAGGGGTCCACAGCATTTAATGTTTTCTCCAGCTTTGTTCATGCTTTATCTACTCTCATAGGCTCAGAGCTTGGTACTCAAAAAAGAAACACCTGTATAATCGAAAAATATGAGGAAAACCTGCTTCAGCCTTGTCTACTTCGAGAACTCAAGGAAGGAAACAAGAGTTGGAGACCTGCCATGACCATCAGGGAGACTTCCCACTGAAGGAAAAGGCTGTGTTCCTTCTGAGGGCAGCTAGCCTGACAACATGGGACTAGAAGCAGGAGAATAAAAAAGCATCCATCCTAAACTCAAGGGCGTTCGGTAGACACGAAAGTCAGCCCCTGGGGTAGTCTGCAGAGGTGAATAGGGATAGCAAGGTGTGTAATCGCTGGAGAAATCAAAAGCTAAAGTTGTGTGATATTTCCATTGATGTGACTCTCTCAAGCTGCAGGCTCTTGTGACCTGAGAAAGAGTGGCTGCGTTAGAAACACTCCCCGCGAAAGAAAAAAAGAAATACAAAGGAAGAACGTGACTGCCCCTATGTATAGTGGAGGAGAGAGTTTTTTTGTAGATTTGAGGGAGAGCATCATCAGAGACAGAAATATCTGGGAGAGTCCGAGTGAACATGACCCGGAGCCATGTGAGGAGATGGGGGGAGGAGAGAAAGAAAAACCAGGAGAGTAAAGGGTAGATTAAAAAGACCATAGTATCTGGATTACATAGGAAAGGGCAGCCGAGGGAAGGGCAGCCCAGGCCCTGGGTTGGAGAAGTACAGAGGAGGAGATGTATAGTATGCAGCCATATAACAGGTAGAGACTGAGGGATGCTGGGAGAACCTGGCAACCAGGTCTGCTTTGATATGCCGATA
Source organism: Microtus ochrogaster (assembly GCF_000317375.1). Lineage (NCBI taxonomy): Eukaryota > Metazoa > Chordata > Mammalia > Rodentia > Cricetidae > Microtus > Microtus ochrogaster. The sequence goes on along the minus strand of NC_022020.1, from coordinate 37,588,984 downwards.
GGCACCTCAGTTAGCCTTTGCCCTGGGTTTGAGACCTTACACCACCTCTCTTCTTCTGTAATTTAAAGTTCATACAGCAGCGTGACAATGAGGATCTCCAGCAGGCTGTTTATCCAAACGAACTCTACTCTTTTGTAGTTGCTCACAGGAGGGTGGAAATTTTTGATTCTGGTACTTAGAGTTTAGTCATTCAAATCCTTGTACTGCTGAGATCCACGGCTTTGGTTCTTTTCACACCAGTGTCGAGGTTGACACTGAATCACCTGCTGTCTCATTTGGTTTCTCTTGCCGTTGATCACATACACTTGAGAAGGACTAGGTCAGGGTTAGAGGTAGCTTGTGCCCTTGACAGAAGCGCTGTGTAAAGCAGCGTTAAAATACGCGTAACTAAGGAGTGCTGGTTCAGAGAATAAAAATACTCATTGTCATAGAGCCTATCAGCCTATTTTGGCCTCAGTTTCTTCATAAATTATAAATAATCTTGCAGATGATCTCTTTATATCTACCCCTACCCTGCATTCTCATGGAGGTTGGAACAGCTTGTTTGAAAGCTTGTTTCCTATAAGGATATAAATAAAGGGTTGTCTGGTTTGCTGGAAAAACAGAAACAAGTTTGCAAGTGAAGTTAAGATAGCTTCCTGCTTCCCTAGCTGATGCTATTCAAATTAAATCATTTATCCAGTATGCCATTCTAGTTCCTTATCCTTCTGTGGTCACGTGAAATATGGGGGTAGGGGAATACACCAAATACCATCTCTGGCGGTCACAACTCATATTGAAACTTTCTGATGGATGCTACATACTAGAACTTAAAATCAAGGTTTCTTTTAGAAAACAAAGAGACTATGTACCAATACTAAATTGCTTTTCTTGTTCTCTTCAGTGCACACTGAAAACCAAGGTGCCACCAGCTTAGTGAGATATGGCTACATGCACACATGCACGCACGCACACACACACACAATGAAAGAGAGCCATCTTTCCCACTAGTGGCTTTTAGTGAGCACAGTAAGGAAGAAATTAGAGTCTGTGGATGGTGATAGCAGAAGTGGATCATTCTATTAATCCTGCTTCCATGGAAGATTCGTGCTAACAGAAATCCCACCTCCAAAATGTGTTTCCATATAGTCTAGTGTGGTGGTTCTCGACCTGTGGACCTCAAACCCCACAGGAGTGGCGTATCAGATATTTACGTTGCAATTCATAGTAGTAGCAAAATTATAGTTCTGAAGTAGCAACGAAATAATTTTATTGATGGAGGTCTCCCCGTATGAGGTCGCAGCATTGGGAAGGTTGAGAGCCACCGACCTAAAGAAGTGATGCTGCAGTGATTCGGATGCTTTTTTGAGTATCTTGCCTTAATACTGTATGTAGCTGAGAACCCATAAGCCTATGAATCTTAGCAAAGCAATTGTTTCCTGCATTTGGGGTTGGCATTCTTTCTTTAGTTATGGACGAATAACCTTTTCAATCAAGTCGTTTTTCTTGTCACTCTGGGAACCGGGCTCATTCTATAAACATAATTCTCCATTTCAGACTTCTCTTTTCCTCGTCTCAGCTAGAACTTGAGTCGCATTCCAGGAGCTGTATGAAGTGGGAAGGAAACGCTGTAGAGGAGGAAAGTACCTTTGAAATCCTAGGAGTATCGCCAAGAAGATACTTAAGCCTGCCCTCTGAATCAGGCTTCTCTATGCCATCAGCCTGGATAACAGAACAACCTAGCAAGAATCATCAAGACTTCACTCAGTGGCCTCCCCTCAATTAATGCTTTTCTATCCACTTGGCCACCCCGCAATGACAACAGCCCCTGCTTTCCACATTGTACCCCCACAAAATGTGTTCAACCAACATTTTGCCCACTCATTTCTTGATATTTTCTTCTTTTTCAGCTAGATTTAAAGCTTTGAAGAGAAGAAGATAGTTGTACTTATCTTTAGAAGACCCAAATCAAGCTTACTGATGCTTGTCCTCCTATGGTTTCAATTTTTCTATTAAATTACTGATTTGTTAATTGAGTAGTTGATTGATTGATTGAACAAGTCCTGCAAATGAAAACACCTTGTAAACTTCCGAACACTAGACAAATGTAAGGCATTATTAAATGTAATTCCATGAATTAGTTTGGAACGTAAGGTAATTAGGCAATTACTCAAAGTCAAAGGGTAATGGACCTTGTAAATGGTCTCATTTCATAGCATCCTTAGTTTTTGTTTATTTGTTTAAGCCCAGGCAGCTGCTACAATTTTAAACACCCTAAAACAATCACACTCAAACATAGACTTGCAATCAATATCCTAGCAATATTTTGTTAGTTAATTTAGTGTTGCCTCTTAGAGGCAAAATGATGGGATGATGGCCATACTTTAATTCCTTCCTTTAGTACAAGATAGTTGATTAAAACATGAATGCCAGAACCAAAGAAAAAAAGAACTGAAGGGTGTCTTTTGTCTTTAGCAATTGCCATGTATACGATTATAGATTTTTATTTTTAAGAAAAAGAAAACAAACTATATTTTTTTCATTATACATACCAATCCAAGTTCCCACTCCCTTCTCTCCTCCCATTCCTTCCACATACTCCTCCACCCCACCCCCATCCACTCCTCAGAGAGGGTAAAGCACGTTGCCTTGGGAAGGTCCAGGGCCCTCCCTACTATAGCTAGGCTGAGCAAGGTATCCATCCAAAGCAGTAATCCACAGCCTCGAAGTAATACACAGATTAATAGAAATGGGTTAATTTAAGATATAAGAAAAATACATCTGAGTCATAGGCCAAACAGTGTTGTGATTAATGTATTTTCTGTATCATTATTCAGGACTGGACAGTCAGGAAACAAAATAGCAATCTCCGTTTACAGGTGTAGGCTTATGAAATAGTCTTGAAAAAACTACAAGACAGAAAACAGATGTCATAAGACAAATAAACACCTTCCCAGGGTCACAGGTCTAGGGACAGAGGAAGAGCTGACAACTAGAGAAGATCAAACCTGAGGTCCTAGAGGAGATGAACTCCATGATGAAGAATAAGGTTTGACAATACTTCAACCCAGTAAAACTAGAAGACAGTGAGGGCTTCAGAGAGGCAAGATACATGCAAATTCCCTAAAAAGGAAGATAAGCTATCATGGCTGACATTGTTCTTCATTTGCACAGTTTCAACATCATCGTTGAAACTTTCCTTGCTTGACACTGGCCAAATGATTTTGAGATTACCTGCATTTGACATAAAATGTATATTATTATTGTAAATACATCTCCTTTTTAATAGCTCCATCAAATGCCTTGAGGTAGTGTGTCAAATACCACATCTGGGTAATATGCTTGAAAAGCTATTCAAACATTGAAATACATTTTGAATGAGCCATAATTACATTCTCTTCAGCTTTTATTACAATTCAAACAAATTCCCAGTTCATTTTGAAAGTGTTCTGTGCCTAACAAGTTGAAGGACTGTAGAATACATACCCCAAAGTATACCACTTTGGTATCAGGATTATTTGAGCTGAAAGGAACTCAAAGGAAGAAGAGTTCTATATCCCCCTCCCTAAACATTTTGCTAAAAGAAGGACATAAATTTACATAATTCAATCACAAATACGGTTGCAGAGCATTGCCAACCTGGAGATACGCCAAAAAAGAAAAACCACTCCTAGCAAACTTTACAAACTGCTCTGTCCCACCACTAATTTCCCACATACTTATGTTCTCCAGCTGTCCCTAGAAACTAAGGTCCTTCTTCTTTAACTTGTAACATCCCTGAAAATATTGAGTAGGCTAGATGAAACTCTATGAGTGTTTTTCAATTCCTTTGTTTTTCCACATATATTTGAAACATACGTGTTAAACTTTTTCATTTTTTATTATTAATCTATGTTTTTTGATATGAAGATTCCAGTCAATAACTTAGGATAATAGAAGGAAAATTGTTTTTCCTCTCTTATTAAAGAAAATAAATTTTATATCATTACATCTTATTAACGACTGTATCATTGCATCTTGCTAAACTCTGTTGTCCATAATTAGTTTCTTTATGGTATTTTAAGACCTGGAAAATGAACACATGCAAGTATGTAGTATTTATTAAGTCCATCTAATTCATCTAAATATAAAGCTGCCCTTTGATCTGTAGTAGAAATAAACAATTGTCTTCATAAAATGTCTCCCATAGCGGCATTCTGCAAGATATTTTTAGTTAATTTCTTTTTAAAAAGCAATTGAGAATGTGGCAGAGGGATGGGATCCAGGAGGGAAAAGCATTTAGGTACTGATGCTGATTTGATACCTGTTTTAGCTGCTTTCTATCACTGTGACAAAACACAATGACCAAGGAAACTTATAAAAGAAAATGTTTAATTTGGGCCTCATAATTCCAGAGGGTTAGCGGCCCCAGCCATCATGGTGGGGAGCATGGCAGCAGGCAGGAAGACAGGCATGGTATTGGAGCAGTAGCTGAGATCTCACATCAGAAAACACAAGCACAAAGCAGAGAATAATTGCCTAACTCACTGGGAATGATATGAACTTTCGAAACCTGAAAGGCTGAGTAATACACCTCCTTTAATAAACCATATCTTCTGATCCTTTCCAAACAGTTCCACCAGCTGGAGCAAAGTATTCAAACATAAGAGCTTTGGGACCAATACCATTCAAACCATCACAATACCTATGAAAGAAAAAGTGCAAGGCGGCAACATTTGGCAGGAGGTGCAATAAACTGAAGCAGGGCCAACCCACCGTATTTCACCAAACCCAGAGGGAACTTCCCGAGCAAAGATTGCCTGTTAGCCTACACTGAGCAGAAATGATCTACACAAGCATCTCCTGCCATGTGCCACCACTACCTAAAATATTTCAAGAGAAATTGTAGCCCTTGTTCCAAAGTTGAGGAATATCCAAATGACAATGAATTTGGTGGTTCTCAGGATGACAAATTTTTCATTGAAAGGAGCCTGAAGCCAGATACCTCTGTTATCAAGGCTTCTGTGGCAGTAAAAGTCTCAGCTCTGGTATCTTAGGGCTAGAATTACTGACAGCAGCCTCCCAAGGCCCCTACAAACAGACCACCTCTAGATTCTTATTGCATGAGAAAAATTAATCTCCTAACTCATTTAGTCCCCTGTATTGAGGTTTCAGTTCACTGTGCTTCTGTGAATTGTTGACCCGGATTCTTTCTACTTGCTGATTCTCTAGTTAATAGCAAATTGGGTGTCTGGAGAAATGAATTCATTGTTCTGGGCTGAGAGAGTTCTGTTCAATGAAATAACACCCGAGGAGTAACGTGGTCACCAGTCAAATATGAACATCAGTTTCTTTGGATAACTTAATAGTGAAAGCAACTTGAATAATTGCCTGACAAAACAGAAATAGCAGACGGAACCAAAAGGGCTGGTACACAGGTACTGTTGCAAAGACCTTTCCCACAGCTACTCACATTCTCAATATAGTTCTATTGTCAATTCATAACTGCATTGTCAGTGATTGAAATGTAAGAATTTGTCTTCAAGATAACCTGAGGAAGCATATAGGCTTCAAACAGCTGCCGCATGAAATGAGCAGGGTAAGTATGTACCACTGCAAATATTTGTAATGGAGGGAACCTGGGGCACAGAATGATTTACACAGGTCATAGAGAAGTTGACAGCCAGGTTGGTGTGATGTAGTAACTCAGATATTAGCAACAACAGGAAACCAATACCACATTAGACAGAAGTACTGGTACCCTAGAGAATAGGCAGGTCAGTAATCCTACAAGGCTGAACCAATAATGGGCTGACCCCCATGCTATCTGGAGCATGGAATAAATTCAGCTGCTACACAAGAATCACTTAAGGCAGAAAGGAAGAAAGGGAGAACACACCGACTTCTCTTTTTCTCCTCACTCCACCCCCTCCCACCATCAATGTCTTCGACTAGTTAGACTCAGCCCACTGGTTTATTTCATTGTATAATTCTTAGGTCACACCCCATCACTGAGGGAATTCTGGGTGGAAACTCAAGGCAGGAACTGGGAGGAAGGAACAGAAATAGAGGCCATGGAGTTAGGCTGCTTACTGGTTTGCTCCTCAGGAACTGCTTTCTTAAACAATCCAGGACCACCTGCCCAGGGGTTGCACTGCTCACAGTGATCTGGGCCCTCCCACATCAAACATTAATCAAGAAAATTTCCAAGAAAGTCACCTCCTATAGGGCAATCTTATGGAAGCATTTTATCAATTGAGAGTCCCTCTTCCCAGATATGCCTAGGTTTGTGTCAAATTGACAAAACCACCCAGCACACAGAGGGGACGTCCCAAAGAAGTCTGTTGCATAACAGTCTTCATAGGTCTGATCTACCATGAAAGAATACCACAGGGAAAAGACAAAGAAAAACGGGATCAGACGCCTGGCAGGTTTAAATCAGGGGCATGTTGTGGAATGTTATCTTAAGATGTGTTACATTTGTTTATGCCGTAGAACATTTGTTTTGATGGTACAAAGATGTGTTGCATTCTTTTGTTTTGCATTTGTTTAACTCCGAAGCTGTGCTTCTTTGCTTGTCTAAAACACCTGGTTGGTCTAATAAAGAGCTGAGCAGCCAATAGGCAGGCAGGAGAAAGGATAGATGGGGCTGGTAGGCAGAGAGAATAAATAAGAGGAAGAAGAAGATCAAGGAGGAAAGAAAAAGCAAAAGAGAGAGGATGCTGGGAGCCAGCCACCCAGCTACACAGCCAGCCACAGAGTAAGAAGTAAAGAAAGGTATATGGAATAGAGAAAGGTAAAAGTCCTCAGGCAAAAGGTAGATGCGATCATTTAAGTTAAGAAAAGCTAGCTAGACATAAGCTAAGCTAAGGCCGAGCGTTTATATGAAAGAATAAATTTCAGTGTGATTTATATGGGAGCTGGGTGGTAGGACCCCCCAAAAGAGCCAAAAAAGCAAAGAGCAAAAGCAACCAACAACAGAGGCATCCATCCATGTTTTGGTTTCAGCAGCAGGTTGTATGTAAATGAAAACATATAAGAAAACTGCTTGAACTGGAAATGACTATGACTACAGAAGATCCATGATGGGTATATAAATATGAAATTTTATTCAGATGTGAGACAAATACATACCAACATATACTGTGCTCATAATCTATCAAAAGGATATGATATGATTTTAGCTGAGCTATATAATTCAAAAGTATATAGTTAATAAAACTAACTCCCTTCAATCTGCTACGTGATTCCTGAGGGCGGTAACATGGACAATAGAGGCTAGCTTACATATATTTTTTGTTTAATTACTGCTAAATTAATCAAAAGTTTCAAGCAAACTCAATCAAACGAATACACAAAGTCTTTTTGGTTGTGATAGTCTCTGTCAATGGCTATGTTGCCTGGGCCTATGCAGAAAAGCTCTCCGAAGGCTCGAGGAAAGCTGTGAATCTGTCACTCTGATCACGTCAGTATTATCATCCTCCACTAGGCTAACAGGGCACTGATCTTGGTTAGGAAGTTGCTGCAGACTGGATGCCAAAACTCATCCAAAGATCCAGATGCTTTGATCCATAACTCTTGGCTCTATTGGGAAGCTGTGAACCTTTAAAAAGTGGAGCCTCCAGGGAAATATGTAGGTTCAGGGTGGGCTTTGAGAAGAAATTGCAGAACCCTGGTCTCTTTCTCTTTTTTTCCTCTCATTTCTGGCCATAAAGTAAAAGCACTTCTGCTACATGTTACCACATGACACACCCCATTCCTGTAGGCTGTGAGCAACAGTCCAGCGGACAGGGAACTGAAACTGCCAAAGAGGCAAAGTAAGCCTTTCCTCTCTTTAAGTTGATTACCGTAGGTATTTGTAACTGTACTGAGGCACTGTGTAACATAGAAATTCTTTATCTCAAGGTTCCTGTGTCATATAAATGACTCTCAAAAGCACTTAGAACTGATGAAATGAACTCCCTGAAGTAAAAGGATATATTCCCCTTCAGTTATAGGAGGAGCTGGGTTTTCTGAGTCCAAGTACCTGATTGTCAATAAGGACAAGCTCAAAAGACTTGCCCAAGAAACTCTGCCACTTGGTGAGTTTCTCGAAGAGCCACGGGGAAGCCGCTCATCAGCTCACTGCTGCAAAGGCTCAGGCTGGTTCTGCCTTGTATGGGTACTGGCCTCTTCATCCACACTTCCAGTCAGGAGATAGCATGGTAACTGCAGCCCCAGGAAACCATGAGCATCCCAAAGTAAAGCAGCCAACAAACAGAATTTCCTTCCTGCCTTTAAAAAAAATCTCCCATGCACCCCACGGCCCACAGGGTGAGAATTTAGGAAGTAATGAACATGGAAAACCACTGGGATGGCAGAAGTTACAAAACTAGCTGGAAATTTTTAGCTGAGAGAGAACTTTTATTCAAATGAAGGCATTTAAGGCAACCTATGGGTCTAGCTTGTTTACACTTAACATTTTAATAGCTGGGAGGTTAAGGTTTGGGAGCAAGAATTGTTGCTATTCATCTAGAAGCAGCTGGTTGTTATGTTCCTGTGATCTTTCCTCTCCCATGAGGATTTAAAGAAGGTCTGTAATAATGTCAAGCCCTGATCTTTTTCTTGAGAGGAGTCAGGAGACATAAGAATTAACTCAATAAAATGACGCTATAGCACAGGCAAGCCAGTCTACCCATCTGCCCTTGGGGGAGAGAAGTACAGACAAGGCTGAAAAGGACACAAGGCATCTGGGGACTCCGATTTGATAAAAAGTTCATTCTGCGGAAAAATAAAGACAGATTCTGAAGGGCCTTCAGGTGGTGACTTCTCACCAAGCCCAGGCTGGAAGGCTGCCACGGCTTTCTCCCGGCCATCATTCACCTCCCAATCCTGTCCCCTTCTCTGCAGGACACAGATAATTTAACCAGCACCTGTGGGCTGGGGCTCTTGAAATTGTCCTTTAGGGTTTCCTCCAACTGACAAGTTAACAAGATTCTGGGGTTTTCTAAACCAACTCCACGTAAGGACCAGAAAAACTCACACACTGTTGATAATCTCTTTGTAGTTAAATGTGCTGTCTTCAATCTTGTGCTCCCATTTAAATAGCCAATTCCATTCACATTACGCCTTTGGAGAAAGTGCTGTGATTTCCAATTTGAGGGGTAACAGGGCACTTTAAGGCAATTGATCTCAGAGGGAGCAAAATAACTCAGAGCTCAGAAGTTTTTAAAAGCAATCGCAACTGCTGAGTCTGTGCGCTTTGAGCACTCAGGGCCAGTGTGAACATGGGAAGAATGCCTCCGTAACAGAAAACATGGGGAGAAAAATGGAACAAAGCATCCAAAAGTACCTAAGTACCCACCTTTATTTAGTCCTTGAAGTTAAAACAACAGAATTTCAGAAATCAAAGAGGAATAGTTATCAGACCCAACTTTCCCTACCTAGGCTTAAAGTTTGCTGTTGTTTTTTTCTGCAGTTAGATGTTCTTAGCTTTATGGGCCTCATTGGATCCACCCTGGAAGCTTTTAAAAGAGAAACCCGATGTATGTTTCCATGCCAAATCTATTAAATAAAATATTTTAAATAAAATAAAGGAAGGGTCAAGCTCTGAGCAGTTTTAAAACACCTTTATAGATGATTCCAGCTTGGCAGTCATGTGACTCCGGCTTGACAGTCCAGCTTGACTGAAGGCCATGTTTGGAATCTCCAGTGGCAAGCATCTTTGCCTGCTGATTCATCTCACTGGTCCCCATGTGTGCTTTAAAGCCCCACGTAATACTAGCGTTCCTCTCCCTCTTCATGGATAAGTAAATAAGTTCTATTATTTGTATACATTCTTATAAATTTTGTGCATATTTTATACATTTTGGTTTCCTAGAGTTTGCCCTTTTCATTGAGATTAGTTTTATTTTTCCTATTAATTTAGTTCCTCTAGGTGTCTTAAGATACTAGTCCCTTGATGGCATTAGAATCATGATTTATAGTCTATTACCATTCTAATATTTCTAACGATGTTGCTTAGATACAATCGAAATCAACTTTTTTCCTGTAGATATCACATTTAAATTTTTATTTAATAAATCTTTCCTACCTAAAGGTCAGAAAGCTAATTATTCACTTAATTTCCAGTTCACTTCCTGGTTCTGACATTTGTATTTATAACTTTGTCCATCCGAAAGCTGCCCTCATAGAGAGCATAAAGCTCTGTCCTCTGCCTGTAACCATCCTGGTTTTATGACCAATCTTCTCCTGCTGTTCTTCCTTTCCCATGGTCCAGGATCCCATCTCACTGGATTTTCTTCCAGTCTGTTTTGTTTTTCTTGAGTCAGAGTTTTTCTATGTAGTTTTGGCTGTCCTGGAACTCACTCTGTAGAACAAGTTAACCTCAAACTCCACGGAGATCAACCTATCTCTGCCTTCCAAGTACTGGGATTAAAGGTGTACACCACCACCACCCAGCTTTATTTTCTTCCAGTCTGTATGTGGTTTTGTTGGCTCTGTTTTACCTCCCGATCTGTTTGGCTTCTTTGTACCAGGGTAACACTATGTTGTCCATCATAGTTTTATAGATTACCCTAACATTTGCCAGGACATGATATACTACTTCTCTTTTCCAAAATTGATTTGCTGCATTAAAGGCAAACAGAGACTTGATGCGTTACTGTGGGTGTGATTAACAGTACTTTACTCCACCAGAAGAGTAGATCGTATATGTTCATCATTTGAAAGAGTTGGCTTGCTGTGCACTGTGGAGCACACGTGTAAGTCTGGAAACCGGTGCTGAAGGATCACTTGAGGTCAAGAGCAGCCTAGAAGACTTTTAACAAGACCCTGCCTCGAACCTGAAATGACCCTATCCTGTAGCCATACTGATGAATATCTTGCATATCACCTTAGAACCTTCATCTGGCGATGGATCGAGATAGAGACAGAGACCCAAATTGGAGCACCGGACTGAGCTCTTAAG
>NC_022020.1:37574868-37577449 GCF_000317375.1 Microtus ochrogaster | reverse complement strand
TGATAGATAGATAGATAGATAGATAGATAGGTGATAGATAGATAGATAGATGATAGATGTTTTTAAATCACTTTTTAAAAAGCTGGCTTTCTATTTTGTGAACTTCCACTTTCCTAAGTAAAATTTAAATAAAAAAAATCAAGTTCAGCAAAAATAATTAACTGAAAAAAATTTTAAATTAAACTCAAGTCAGTATATTAACTTAGAAACACACACACACACACCCTGTTATCTTGTCTTGCCCAAGGAGCATCCCTCCATTTATTGTTTATTTACTCTTCTTGTCCAGTACGGCTTGAACTTGAGTTTCCTAGGGTTCCTGTGCATTCCTGGGTGAGTTAAATCAGTCTGTATTCAAGGATTTCCTGAACAGGGACACAGAATTGGTGCTCCTTTTACAGAAGGCTTTCATTAGTAAGACTTTGCCCAGCACATTAACATCTTAACACCATGTGCACCCAACAACATCAGCTACCAACAAGACAGCAGCTACTCCAGCTGCCCACTCTCCTGTCTCTTCTATTCTATTCTATTCTACCCTTATCTGGCCTCCATCAGCCCTCACACCTAGTTCCACAGCAGCTTGGCCCTTCCCAGAACCCAGCACCAAAGCACCTAAGATCCTACACATCTAGTTTTTTCCTGGCCCGTTGATGCTCCCGTTTCCCCGTTTGGCAGTGGGACTTCTCTTTTCACAGGCAGTACCTGCAAGCTGCAGATTTCAGCGAAGTGTGATGAGAGATTGGAGGCAGCTGTTAGGGGGGAGTGGCTACTGCTACCTGTGACCTCGCTCCAATCAAGAAAGCAGTCACTCACCCTGGCCAGAGAGAAGCGACGCCCTTGCTGTCTGGAAATCAATACAAAGTCCTTTATAGGCACTTCAAATCTGTCATTTGGTGACAGCCAGTCTCTTGAGTGACTGTTTAATCGCGCAGTCTCACCCTCGGGGCTACACCTGTGTTTGCCCCAGATTTCTGTAGTCCGAAAGTGCTAGGATGCTAGCCATTCAGTGTAAAGACAGAAGTATAGGTCCTCCTGCAGGAACACACAGCCCTTTCGTCCTCTGGGTCACATGGAGTGAAGGAAGGAGCCTGGCACCCTGTGGCACACTTTTTGGTGGCTGTTGTCCAGGCTCCAAAGAGCAGCCAATAGTAAAGACACCTCACTCCCTGGTAAAGGATGTCCCCTGCGGGTGCTCTGCGGATCACTCTAGGTCCATAAATGGTTTATTTATTATTTTCTGTTTCCCAGTTCATCCGAGTCAGACATCAACTGTTCTTTAAAGTTCAGTACAACTTTGCAGTGAAACCATTTAGTCTGGAGTTCAAGGGAGGGGAAGTTGCTAAGCACCATTTCAATATATTTAATATTTGTGGTTCCGGTCAATGTTTGCTTATTTGTTGCTAGAAAAATTGAACCTATAAATGAGGGAATGTTTGATTGTGAAATTGATGAGATGCCCAGAAGTTTCTGAATTGCTTAGCGAGGATTTATCCTGGAGCGCTGCAGTGTGCTGCCACCTAGTGGTGGTTTTTCTTTCTGGTTTGAATATTGACGGGACTGCTTCTAGACTATGGCTAACTCACATCACCCACAATTCTGAGAGTTCCATGTGGTGAGCACCCACTCGATTGCCTGATGATGCAGGGTTAGGCCAAAGGAATGGGTTAGGCCAGTGGCATTCTTAAAGGCATTAGCGGATTGCCTTTAAGATTTCTACAAAAGCGACCTGCTCTTGTTTCCCAAAAAGATCAACACGAGTGCACCACGTTTTGAGGACGGGAGTAAGACAAAAGCATCAATTCCAGGTCATTAAATTCACTTTGTCAATGTAGTTATTTTTTAATTATTCTTACTGTACTGGTATTTATTTGGCCATTATCTTTCTGTGCTGTATTTAATTTTATTCACTTTCCTCTCTCTTGTTACAAGTTTGTCAATTTTATCAGCTTTCAATTCTGTCAATCAGCTTTTTATTTAGTTTTTTAATTACGTGTAATTTATACACCATAAACCGTTTAAGCCAGTGGTTTGTGGCATGGCTATAGTGTGTAACTTTTATAACTACCTAATTTCAGAACATTTTAATCCCCGAAAGGTCTACTTCCCATCAGCCCTCACCTGCCATTTCCCTCTTCCTCACAGACGCTGTCAACCACTAAGCTTCCTCCTGTCTGAAGAGAGACTTCCACCGCACTTCGATAGTTCACAGAAATGAGATCATACCTACGTGGCCTGTAAATGTGGACACCTTTCATCCATCCATTTCTACAAGGATGGTCATTAACGTTTCAGTAGCTACTCCATCAGCTGTGTATGTCATTTTGAGGAATATTTCCACCTTAGCATATCTTCCATCTACAAACAGAAATGTCTTCTCACCATCGTCGAGGCTCAAGCTTTTCATCCCAGCACTCAGGAGGAAGAAACAGGTGGATGTCTATGAGTTCCAGGTCTGCCTGGTTTACATAGTAGGTTTATTGATCCTCTGACATTTATCAAGGCCTAACAAATATCCCATGTTTTATAAGTGTGCTTTACTTCTTGAAAGGAATGAGTATTTACTATGATTAAGTGTAGA
>NC_022020.1:37563086-37574359 GCF_000317375.1 Microtus ochrogaster | reverse complement strand
GTTAATATTCAGGAGGATTTTAAGCAGATTTATTAGTGTTATGATTTGATGGCAAGGTGCCTCCCACAGGTCCATGTATTTGAATCCTTAGTCCCCACTAGTGGTTCTATTTTGGGAGGTTGTGTAACCTGTGGGACGTGGAGCCTTAGTGAAAGACACAAGGCCTTTCACTGTATCAACAGGGGTAGGGGCTCATAGCTGGACTGCTTCCGGCTGAAGGCCTACACTTTCTGATCTGGGAAGTAAAACAGGTCGTGCCCTCCACTCCCATCGACACAGACGGAGCACCCATGGCTCCCCAGATGGAACTATGAACCAAGATGAGTGCTTCCTCCTCTAAACACCTTCTTTCCCTGAATTTGATCAGTGACAAGAAAGATGACGAATATAGTTATATAGTTCAGAGCATCACTGCTCAGATATGGTTATATATTTAATAGCATTACTGTTCATAGATTTTATCCTTTTGATCACATTTGCTTTTTTCTTTTAAACTCTATTCTAGTTTTAACTGATATTTTGTAGCAATTATACATATTTTTATCATAACATTTCAATGTGTGCATACAGTGTGTTGGTGTGGGAGGTCCTTCTGTCTGTGTGTTGCTTTTATTGGTTAATGAATAAAGAACTGCTTTGAGCCTATGGCAGGGAAGAACAGAATTAGGTGGGGAAAACTAGGCTGTATGCTGGGAGAAATAAAGGAAGAGTCAGGAGAAGCCATGGAGCCACTGCCGGAGACAGAAGTGCTAAAACTTTGCTGGGAGGCCATGACCTCGTGGTGATGGACAGATTAATGGAGATGGATTAAATTAATATGTAAGAGTTAGCCAATAAGAAGCTAGAGCTAGTGGTCCAAGCAGTGATTTAAATAATATGGTTTCTGTGTGGTTATTTTGGGGCTAAGTGGCAGGATACAAACAAGCAGCTCTCTCCTCCAAAAGTGTGTAAAAATTTAATCAGTGGTTGACATGTCTGTCACCTCAGATGTTTATAATTTCTCTGGGGTGGGACCATTCACTACTCTTCTTTCATCCATTTGATATATTCAGCTAAATATCATCAACCACGGTTGTCCTGTGTGCTACTCTTTCTACTATAGAAGGGGTTAGACTTCTATTTTTTTACTGATGGACATTATCTTTCTATATATATGCCATATTCATTAATGGATGAACAAAGTGGCTTCCGTACTGGCTTCCTGTGAATAATCCTGTGATAAGTGTGCTCGTTGGTTTTTATTGTTAACCTGACATAACCTAGGGTCATCTCGAAAGAGGGAACCTCAATTGAAGAATTGCTTCAAACTAATTCCCCTGTTACCGTGTCCTTGAGGAATTATTTTGATTGCTGACTGATGTGGAAGGGCCCAGCACACTAGGGGCAGTATCGTCTCTGTGTAGGAAGGCCTGGACTGTTTAGGAAAGCCAGCAGAGAGCAACTGGAAAGTGAGCCAGTAAGCAGAATCTCCTCTACGGTTTCTGTTTCAGTTCCTGCTTCATTTCATACCCTTAGTGATAGTCTGTGACCTGAAAATATAAGACAGAAATTAACTCTTGCTTGCTCAAGTTGCTTGGCATCAGAGTGTTTTATCAGAGCGACTGGGAACAAACTGGAGTCGTCAGCATTCTGGTGGCAATATTTCTCCAAGTCTCTGATTTCATGTCCCTTGAATATATATTTGTGGTTATAGGAGTGCTGGATCACAAGACTGTTTTGTTCTTAAAGAACCCATGTGGTGCTTTTTGTAGTAACTGTAATAATTTATAGTTGTACCAACAATAAGAGTTGCCCCTCTGTGCCTCCTCACCAGAATTTACTATGCTCCTCTTTGAGATACTAACTGTTCTAACTGGGTAAGATGATACCTTGATATATTTTTTTATTTTAACTGTAATTAGTAATGGAAGGCATTTTTACATGTTTTTGGTCAGATTACACCCTCTTATCCTCCTGAGCAATGTTCACTCATGTCAACTATCATCTTAAAATTAGAGTGGGGTGTGTGTGTGTGTGTGTGTGTGTGTGTGTGTGTGTGTGTGTGTGTTGAGAGAGGGTGTGTGTTGTGGTGAGGTATTTGAATATCTTCTATCCTGGATAATAGCCCCTTGTTTCCTACATCTAACCTCCCAATGTCTGAAGTACAAGTGCAATGTTCTTCCTTCACTGTAAGTGATAAATTATTTGACTAGCCTGTAACAGGGAGTAGTTTACATAATCACATAAGTATGTTGATATAGTGATAGATCTTATATGTTGTTAACAGCTGTTTATTTCTGCCTAAATCATATATAATAGATAACGTTGTAAATACTATATAACCACATGTTTTAAACACTTTTATAATATTATGTTAAAACATATAAATACATGGGTTTATGTCCTATAGGGTTTTTTTATTTGTTAAGAGATTGTTGTGTTTTGTAATGTATTTCTGATTACAATTTGTTGCTTCACATTTATTTCCCAAAGATATTGCTAAATGGACTTTTATCCTGAGTTCCTGAAGTTTCATTTGTTAAAAAAAGCATTAACATAAAAGAATCCTGACTAGGGCTCAAAAGAAGATATATTACCTCATTTTGTCTAAACATCTAAAAACAGAAAGCACATATTTTATTTAGAAGACTACAGCTTATCAAAACAGCATATGAAAATCAGAATCATTATTTCTAAAATATGTAATGGAAATAGTAAGTCATGGGGTAAACATGAAGAACTGAGGCATCTTTTTCTAGTGTCTGGGTCCAACTTTTCTTTTGTTTTGTTTTGTTCTGCTTTATTGTTTTGTTTTTGGTTTTTTGTTTGTATTTTTTGTGACAAGGTATTACTATGCAGCCCTGCCTAGCCTGGACCTTACTACGCAGACCAAGATAGCCTCGAATTCACAGAGTTCCTTTTGCCTCTGCCTCCTGAGTGCTAGGATACCAACTTCCCTTTCTAAGCAGTTTGAGTATTCACCATTTCAAACCATTCATGACAGAGAATCCAGTCAAAATTATACTCAACAGAGGGTTATTAGTTGAGCACATTATATACAAGAGGAAAAGGGGATAAAAGCCCAAGATCCCAACATAAATGGCTCCTCCTTCATACGTATAAAGTATTTCACTTTCAAAAGTAAAATAGTGCTTGAGGTCAGAGTTGTTTATTTTTTAAGTTGTCTATAATCACATAGCTTACCTACTCTTCATGCGGTATGGTTTTCTTTCTATTACTGTTTGTAGAAAGGATTGCTATACTGCACACACACACACACACACACACACAAAGACCTGTGCTGCTGGTTACATTGATGAAGGGAAAGAACCATGAAGTTCTATATTCCATTGGCTGATGGCAAGTTAGTGAATGAATCAACCTCACCACAGGATAGCTTTGCCTAGAGGATTAAGAAAGGTTTTGTATCTATGCCGGCACCATTTAATAGGAATTAATAGGAATACACGCGGACCTGCAAGTGTAACAGGTTACACTAGGCTAATCATCTCGTGACACTGACAGATGACTCTCATCTGCCTCTGGTCCCTGCAGAGTTAAGAGTGCAGTCTTTGCAGAAGACAATGGCCTGTAGAGAAATTTTAACAATTTTATTGATAACCCACCCAAGATTAATTTTATATGGCATTCAATTTACTTGTTCATATTATGCATTTAATTTAGGATAGCACGTACTCAATATCATCAAATACGTTCCCCCTGGAGAGCAAAGATTGTCATATTGTCAACTTGATAATCCGGTCAGGTCTGTGATTTAGTGTTTCTCAGAATCAACCTTTCCGTATTATCTGCCTTCATAGTTCCAGAAGTATTTTTGAATTTTTTATTTGTGTACTGTGTGTGTGTGTGTGTGTGTGAGAGAGAGAGAGAGAGAGAGAGAGAGAGAGAGAGAGAGTAAAACCCGAAGGACTGGCATTCTCTTTCTAACTCTACATGTGTTCCTTGGACCAAACTCAGGTCTCCAGACCTGTGTAACACGATTGCCCACTGAGACATCCTACCAGCCTCCAGAAATATTTTATATGGCAAAGAAAAGTCCCCCAGAATTTTACAAAAAGAAATTTTGTAGAATTTGTACTCAGTGTTAGCCGCTGAAACTCTACCTCCTGTTCCCTCGTTCCCTATCACAGGGCTCAGTATCCCAGTTCCAATCTTGGCCATTTCACCAAGAGTCACTCTGGAAACCCCAGTGTTCCTGACTTGGTGGGGATCCATCAAAGGCTCTTAACCTGAGCATGCATCAGAATCACCAGACCCTTGTTCAACAGGTCGGATACAGTAGGTATGATGTCTGCCTAAAAATGTTCCTTCTAGGTAGTAGGATGTGGCTGATGTCTGGGTTCAAGCACAATTTGAAATCTCTGCATAGATAATAAAAAATTAATAATTTATTCTGAGAAGAAACTATCTTTCCTGAATGCATGTCAGCTTCAAAGGTTAAAAGGCGTCTACAGGGCTACAATCCTCAGAATCCAGCTTTCAGTCATTTATCTTCTGATTCGAACAAAAGCCCAGGGAAGAGAAGTTACCCACTCTCTGAAGACAGATAAACTTGTTCATCCAGTCATTGTTAATCTGAATAGTACTCTTAAGAAATAATTATTTATTAGCAAGTTAGTAAGCCCCCATAATTTATTATTAGTCTCTCCCCTTCTCTCTCTCTCTCTCTCTCTCTCTCTCTCTCTCTCTCTCTCTCTCTGCAGTGTGTCTGTGCCTCTGTGTATGTGGTGGTGGGGGGCTGTGGGGGGGTTGAGTGTGTGTATGAATGTGAGCATGCCCATGCCTATGTGTATGGAGGTCAGAAGAAAACTTGTTTTTGATGCAGAATCTCTCTTATTTCTGCCAGAAACTGTAGGCTAGCTGGTCTGTGAATTCCTGGGAGAATGAATTTCTCTCTCTCTCTCTCTCGCTCTCACTCTCGCTCTCTCTCTATCTCTCTCAACCATGTCAAAGTAGGAAAGCTGGGGTTATAAATGTGTGCCACCATGGCCAGTTTGATTCACATGGGTTCAGAGAGTTGAACTCAGGTTGTCACGCTTGTGTGACAAACACTCTTACCCACAGAGCCATTCTGCCAGCCCCCATACACACTGTTAAACACCACCAAATTTACTAAGAGACAAAAGACTTGCATTGGCTTCCACCACTGTGAATGTTTTAAAGCTATGATCAATAATGAGAGTCAGCTGATTTTCCATTGTCCCCAATGAGTTAAACAGCTACGATGGAAACTGATAGACCAGAAGAGGAGATACTGGGTTGGAACTTACACCCATCATGAACATCTTATTTCTTATCCAATCCATCTTCAAATGTACTTAATATACAACTTATGCTTTGCCAGGATTTCTGACACAGATAAGCCCCAGATACAGTCCCTGCTATGTTCATCATGAGGTAAAATAGAGTGTTGATTAGCTTGTACCTGAGATAGCTTAGGGAACAATCCTGGGTAAGTTTTCCTGAAATATTTTAAAAATATTTTTAGTAACCCTCCCAGCCACCAAACTACTGCACACAATCCAAAGCATATTAATACCTACAAATAATTTATGGGAGAGACCTGAAATCACAAGCAAAGCAAAACAAAAAAAACCAAAATGCCTTGTGTTAGGAATTGTAGCTCTCCTTTGTTCACCAAATCTCTATTCAACAGACTCTGAGAAAGAAACACATTTTTATGTATATATATATACATATATATGTATATATATATGTATATATATATACATAAAAGCACAAAATGAAGTGACCACCTTAGCATCCAAAGGCAGAGAAAACACGTCAGCCATATTTGCCTTTCTCCCAGGTTCTAATGTACACATTTGGACCTGTTTCTCCATTGCATTTGGAGGGAGAAAAGCTCGTAGTGGAAAGTGGTGAGATTGGTTTTCTTCACCAAATATAATAGGGATGCTTCAGGTTTCAAAAACACATATCAGGTTCCCCCCCACCTCAGGTCTTCCATACCTGAGCCATGCAGGCCCCACAGAAGGGAGAAAAGCCTTGTTGGTCCACATAACTAGTGAGCAGCAACTACAGATGCTCCCCAGACAATCCACACACCATGCACACCGGTGCTGCCCCCTTCCTTAGGAAAGGCTCTGATGCGGCTGCTTAGGACTTGCCTGTCCTTCAGGACTCATGAATCCCGATGCTTCGTGTTAATAAGTTGTTTACCTCCAGGTGTTTTATACAGTGAAGACATTTCTTTAGAAGCATGCTCGTGGTTAGCGAGTAGATCGAGGGGAATATTGTGAAGAGCAGTTAAGATGCTTTATAAATAGAAGTGGTTGAGTGGAAGGAAGGCTAAAGGCAAAGCAAGGTGGCATGCTGTAGTCACAGCCTTGGAAACTACATCCCTGCCTTCCCCGGAATAAGCATCCCAGCCTTTCAACTGTTTCAGCCTGAATGAAGGCAGCAAGCCTCTTTTTTCCCACCCACCCACTTTGGATTCAGTGATACAAATGTCAAGGTCCTGAACCAATTTAGACACAGTAGGGGGAAGGTTGTCCAGTTGTCAAAAGAACTTGGTGGTAGTATTTCCCAGGCTTCCTTGTTTATCCTTTACAGCTACACTGGGGATGGCAGGCTATTGTACTGAATGCCTTCGTTGGGTCACTCTGATGGCCAGTGATTTCCCTAAATGAGGGACTTCAGGTAAATAGAACTGGTAATGCAGGTTAGAGCTGCTACAAACTAGAAACTAATTTTTTTTACCAAGGTTTTGCAGCTGTGTCCTGTAAGCCCAGGAACTCTTGGAGGGAATGTAATTTTGCATTAATAATATCAAGGGCTCTGGGCAAAACATCCCCCAAAAGCAGTTACATGTGCCAGCAAAGACAGCCATCTTTAATACAGACCGAGTTTGGATCCTATTGTCAGTGCATGTCAGGCTCATTCACATTGTTCTAAAGCACATTTACCAAAGGGCTATCTTGTTTTCACGACATGTTCAAATATCCAAAGAAAGCAGAGAGAACAAGATAGCCAACTATCATTATAATATTACACACGTCAGCAAGCATTCTGTAAAAAGTAAACATTTTTATTATTAATTATTACTAGTTATTAAATTTTTATTATTAATTAAATGTATTGATTTGTTTTACATCCTGACAACAGTTTCCTCTCCCTCCTCTCCTCCCATCCTCTCACTCCTCCCCCTGCCCCCAATCTACTCCTCCTCTGTGTCTGTTTAGAAAGGGGCAGGCCTTCCATGGGTGTCAACAAAGCATGGCACATCAAGTTGAGGTAGGACCAACCTCCTCCCTTTGTATTGAACTGGGCAAGGCAGCCCAGTATGAGGAATAGGTTCCTGGAAGCTGTGTAAAGCATTAGTGACAGGCCCTGCATCCAGCACTGAGAGTCTTACAACTTGATCAAGCTACACAACTGTCACACATATGTAGAGGGCCCAGGTCAGTACCATGCAGGCTCCCCTAGCCATCAATCAAGAGTCTGTGAGGTTCTACAAGTCCACATTAGTTGTTTCTGTGGGACCTATGATGACCTTGACCCCCCTCCCTGAATCATACAGTCCTTCCTCCCTCTCTTCAACAGGATTCCCTGAGCTTGGCCCAGTGCATGTTGGAAGGGGCCAATCGTTTTGTTCCCAGCTGCTCAGCCCCAAAATAATCAAACAGATACTGTATTAATTAAACCATTGGCTTGGCCCATTAGCTATAGCTTCTAGTTGGCTCTTACATGTTAATTTAACCCATTTCCATTAATCTGTGCATCACTACGAGGTCGTGACCTACCAGTAGAGTTTCAGCACATCTGTCTCCGACAGTGGTTCCATGGCTTCTCTCAACTCCGCCTTTCTTCTCCCAGCATTCAGTTTAGTTTTGCTTGACTACTTCTGTTCTGCCCTGCTCTGCTATAGGCGCAAAGCAGTTCTTTATTCATCGATGGTATCACCGCATACAGGGGGAAATCCCACATCAAGTACATGGCTGTGGATCTCTGCTCTGTTTCCATCAGTCACTAGATGAAGGCTCTCTAATGACGATTGGAGTAATTTCCAATCTGATTATAGGAGATGGCCAGATCAGGCTACCTATCCATTGTTAGGAGTCTTAGCTGGGTCATCCTGGTGAGAGTTTCATTGCACCAGGTCAGTTTTGGGCATTGACCCTAAAGTGCACCCCCATGGAGAAGTCTCTTTCATTACTCTCCCCTCCACTACCCCCAACCCAACCCTGCCAGCCCCCAGTCTACCCAGGAGATCTCTTCTATTTCTCTTTCTCAGGAAAATTCATATGTCCCCAACTCCCTCTGGGCCATCCTTGTTACCTAGCCTCTCTGGGGCTGTGGACTGTAGCATGGGTATCCTTTTCTTTACAGCTAATAATGAAAACATTTTAATATCCACAGAAGCATTAGTGCATGGAATGAAATCATTTATTTCAGCTAAAACCCAGTCTATATTCAGTCCTAATTGTTTCATTTTACATAAAAGTCATGAGGTTTGATTTTAGAATTGATTATAATAACATCAATTATAGATACTAAAGAACTAGCAAGGAAAAATCAAAAACCCACATTTTGTTTAACTGTGAAAAAAAGAAAAAAAACCACTAACACAATCTTTTTCAACTTTCTGACATGTGTCCCTAACAGTAAGAGATGACAATAACAACTTTTGTGTCATTAAATATGTGCCAGATTAGGGTTGGAATCAAATAAAGTCTGTTTGAGTGACACTGTCTGCAACTTTAAAGGGAAATGTGTGTGTCAAAAGAAACTAAATTGACCTACATAATCTGCTTGCAGGCTGAGGGAGGTGTGGCTGAGTCTATGGGTACATCAAACTGACAGCCTTCTTGCGGTACTTTGGCAATGGTTGATTATGCTCTTAGGTTTGAAAAACACTGATATGAAACTTAGTGGTTGCAGAAAACATAGCTCTGGAATCTCTGAAGGGGAATTCTTTTCATGTGGAAATGCTAGGTCCCTAGGGCCCTGTTTTGCACACCATAACTGTTTGCTAACCCTACACCCTTCTCTTCCTACTCCCTAAACCACTTCCGTGTAGAAGACTGCACATAGGTTAGGTTTGAAAAAACAGAGATTTTATTCTATGTGACCTTGTTTAAATTACTTGCATGACTCAGACTGTCATTTAGGAAACACTGCTGGTTACATAAGAAGGCTTTCTGCAGTGTTCTTGCGATGAACACAAGAGCTATGTGCCAATTCCTTTCTAAATTGGAACTAAGATGATGAACTTGGTTTGGAGGACAAAGAACTGAACGGGGGGGGGGGCACTCCATATACTCAGGGTCCCATTCACTCTCTGGATTTGCTTTTTCCCCAAATTCTTGTTCTTCCCTCTTCCCAGATCTTGTGGCTTTCCTGTAAAAAAAATAAAATCTGAAATCAAATTCTTACCCAAGCCCAGTGATCAACCAACCCTAGACTCTCTCTGAGAACCTCTGAAATGCTAGCAACTATTTAGCAAAGCTGCAAGAGTAGCTGGACAGCTCTTGTTAAGTTCACATTAGCCTTGGGCTTCTGCAAAAAGGGACAAAGGGAAGAAGAGGCTAAGGGGAGAAAAGACATGCTGAAGAATGGATGTT
The DNA here is from genome assembly GCF_000317375.1 of Microtus ochrogaster. Classification (NCBI taxonomy): domain Eukaryota; kingdom Metazoa; phylum Chordata; class Mammalia; order Rodentia; family Cricetidae; genus Microtus; species Microtus ochrogaster. The sequence goes on along the minus strand of NC_022020.1, from coordinate 37,564,775 downwards.
CCTACCAGAGCTCTGGTACTCATTATAGAGTCAGTGCCTGATGCCCCAGCTTTTCCCAACCATGGCTATAAAGGGAACATAATTATACTTAACAGAAGCCACCTGCATTTTGAAGTCATCTTAAATTTAAAGCTTGTGGAGAGACTTAATTAAATTTAATGAAAACCATGGCTTCTAAACAAAGATGTATTATCGTTCCCCCATACTTATTTCTGAGGAAATTGAGTAGCGACCATGAAGGGTCCCCGTAGTTCTCACGTTTAACACCCCAGTCTATAAATAAGACACTACTCTCTTCTATTCATTAGCTAATAACGTTGTCAAAGTACTCACCTGTTCCTTTAGGAAGAAAGCAAGCCCTGGCTAGAAGGAAAACAATGAAAAGAGAGGAATTAGAAGTTATTCTGAGCATGACACAAGGGGTCATCCTGACCTTCTTCCCATCCCTGGGATATTCAACCACCACACCTACCCTTTCTGAAAGAACTGTCTATTATTTGCCATGATGTGTAAGTGTCCATTTTAATGTCAATAAGAAGTGATGCCTAAATCACAGCACGGAGATATGTGGCTCATGGTGGTCTTGCGGTAACTGTGACCACCATGTGAATTCATCAGTCAGTAAATCTGATGGCATTTTAGGAGGCTGTGGAGATGCAGCGCAGAGCAACAAACACTGACTAGGACAGAGAGGAGGAGGAAGCAAAGTGGCCTCACCTAGGTCCTCAAAGGACCTTGCAAAAGTCAAAGTCAGGATTCTCAAACGTTGCTATGCATCACAGTCCCCTGGAGAGCTTGTTAAAGCATATTTCTGGACCTCACCCCCAGAGTTTCTGATTCAGTGGATCTGGAGTGAAGAAACCTGAAACCCTCCTTTCTAATAAGTTCCCAGGAGATGTTGGTCCGACTAGCTCAGGAACTCTATTTTAGAACCACTGGTCTAAGATACAGTGTCTCCGAAGTTTAGGGAACTGATGTATTATTTAGAAAGCTGTTGGATATTGGACAAAGCCAGCCTTAAAGGGCATTAAAAAAAATCTAAGCTACTTACTAATGACAAGAAATGAGTAAAAGTTGAACCCTAGAAAGCTGCCCTATGGGGAAGGATCTTCACCACCAGGATAGGGTTAGAGTCTCCCTGGGAACACTGGACAAAGCTATGAAGCATCCCACTGATATGATCTACCTGTTGGGGGCAGGTCAGGGACAGGCCTCTTGGGCAAAGCAGGCAAAAGGTTGCAGAAGGGCTCTGGGTAAAGAGCCTCAAGGTGGGAAAAACCTAGAAACACCAGAGTCATCCACAGGTACTTTGTAATTTATGTTTCCTCCCCTGGCATCAGATCTCTGACAGGCAGAACATAGCTTCATCCCACAGAGACAAACTCACATCTTCAGGGCTCCAGGACTTGACAATTCCTATATAATAGAACAGTATCCTGATCATGAAAGGATCTCAGCTACACTGAGATCGCTGTCAAACGCCATCTTTATGTAACAGGAAGCACAGGACAATAAGGCAGAGATAGCAGATTTTCATATTCATTCTCATCTGACTCTTCACTCCATACGGTGGGACAAAAGGACAAGCAACACATCCACGTATCACACAAGAGGTCCAGAAGGACAAGTCTTAGGCATTCTTAACAGAATGTATTCTGTTGTAGAAAGGATCTAAGCCAACTCAATAAA
>NC_022020.1:37538755-37562952 GCF_000317375.1 Microtus ochrogaster | reverse complement strand
GTCTCCAGCACTGGAGACAAGCAAGTACCGGTTACAGAACCACTTACCAGTACGTTGACAAAGGGATTAAAGCAAGCATCTGGATAGACCTCATGCATCTGATTCTGTTGATCCATGGCTTTAGAAGCCCCAAATTAGAACAATACTAATCTCAGGTGTATTTCTTACCCAAAGATACCTTTGCAAAAGAATTGTCTTTAACTCATTTTAAATTTATCTTTTTCTGTTTAACTAAGCTCTTAAAAACAAATGTCCTTTGAACATCAGTTCGGTATTCCTTATCATAAAATCTTATGTTTTTTGTAGAATCGTTGAAAATTCTATTTGTGAAATTCTTTACTCTTTTGAAGAAGATTTATACTGTTCCAGAAAATGAATAGATTGGTTTACATCCCCACACATCAGCGCACCAGAACTTCTCATGTGCCACGCTCTCGTGAGCACTTTTCTATACATCAGCCATTCTCACTGGGGCCAATGGGATCTGCAGCTTTAATCTGTATTTCCACGATAGCTAATGATATTAAACAGTTGCTTATATGTTTATTGGCCATTTGTATCTTCCCTAATCACATTCTCTACCCATTTTATATTGAATCACTTGTTTTTATTAAGTTTCTGTGTTTACTTATATATTCTGGAAGCTAGATATCTGTCATATGAACATTGTATTTTATTGCCCATCTCTTCAACATTTTGATTGTTGTGGAAAAACTTTTTATTTTTACATAATGCCATTTGTCAACTTTTGTATTTATCTTTTGTATGTATTTTGGAAGATCTTATTTTAAAAAAATCACTACTTGCCCCAATGTCTTCTAGTGTTCTCCTTAAATTTTCTCTATTCATTTCATGTCTCAGTTTTCAGTCCATTTTGAGTTGATTTACAGGTAGAGCTAGAGAGGGAGTCAAATTTCAGTGTTTCTATGGATACCCAAATTTCACAGCTGCATTTATTGACAAGGCTGTCCTATCTCCAAAGCATGTTTCTAGCACCACTGATGAGAATTTGTTGGCTGTAAATACATGTCTCTGGGATCCATATTCTGTTGGTCTATGTATCTGTTTTTATGCCAGTATCATGGTGTTTTGATTGCTATGGCTCTACAGCTCCAGTAATGTCTCCAATTTTGTTCTTTTTCTAAAGATTGCTTTGCCTGTTCGTGGTCCATTTTGTTTCCTTGTAAATTCTGGGACCAATTTCTCTAGCCCTATGAAGATGTCATTGTAACTGAAATGGATAACACATTGAGTCTTTGTACTGGTTTCAGTATGTGGACATTAATTTTCCAATCCATGAACTTGGAAAATCATTCCATCCTTTTTGTGTTTTCTTCACTTTTTCTTCAGTGTGTGTTCATCTGCATGGTATACATCTTTCATTTAGTAGATCAGAGTTATTTCTTGTGATCTTCCTATAGCTTTTCGAAAAGGAATGTTTTTATGATTTCTTTTTCAGCAAAATCCTGATTGCGTAGAGGAAAGCTAATAATTTATATACTGGTTATGTTTCATATAACTTTGCTGAATTTACTCATTCCTCTAGGGGTTTTTTTTTGGTTTGGTTGTTGTTTTAATTTGTTTTGTTTTGCTTTTTGGTTGAAGCTTTTACTAAGTATAGAATCCTCTGCAGACAGATGATTATTTTAGTTCTTTCCGTCTTATTTGCATGTCTTTCATTTCTTTCTGTTGGGAAATTACTCTGGCTTAAACGTCCACCAGTATATTGAGTAAGAATAATGAGAGCCAACCCCACTCTTTTGTTCTGGCTCTTCTAGGGAATGTTCAGCTTTTTCTCCATCAGCATAGAGCTTTGGCTGGGGTCCTCATATACAGCCTTGTTACTCTCAAGTATGAGTCGTCTATACTTAGATTGTTCAAGAATTTTTTTCAAGAAGGAATGTTGAAACGTAACAAATTGTTTTCTGCATCCACTCAGATGACGATACAACTATTTATACTTCATTTTATAAATGAAAAGTGCCACACTTAAACTGATTTCCATATATTGAACCATCCATTTATCTCTGGAATGAAAATAGGTTGGCCACAGGGTATGGCCAGTTTGGTGTGCTGTTGAATATAATATGCTAATATCTTAAGAATTTTTACATCTATTGCTATCATAATCTGTAGTCTCCTTTTCTTGTGTTTTTCTCCAGTTTGGGTAACAGAATACTTGCTTCATACAATAGGTTTGGAAGGATTCCCTCACTTGTAATCCTGTGGAAGAGTTTGAGAAAAATCATCATTAGTTCTCTTAAAGTATGGTAAGAGCCAGCAGTGAACCCAGCTGATCCTGAACTCTTCCTCACTGGGAGACTTTTTACTACTGACTCAACCTCATTACTTGTTATTGGTATATTTAGGGTTTTTCTTATGTCTTCATGATTCAAGTTTAGTTGATAATCAATGTCTAGAAAATGCTTTCATATCTTCTAGATTTTACAAAATGTTATCACAGTTTTCCATATTAATTTCTAAATATTTTTGTATTAATTGTAATATCTCATTTCTAATCTTAATATTATTTATTTAGGACAGGATTTTCCTGTTTTATCAGTTAGTCTAACTAAAGATTTGCCAATTTTATTTGTCTTTTGGTTTTTTTAGTCCCATTCATTTATTTCTTCTCTGATTTTGCTATTTCTTCAACTAATTTCATGTTTCATTTATTCATGATCAAAGTTATACTGCTTGAGTTCTTCACGTTTTATATGTAAGCACCCTTGCTCTGTTTTCTTTTTTTATTTTGTATTTCTGATATATTACCATTTCATATTCAAAAATTTCTTTTCCATCCTGATTTCCTTGATAACATATTGTACATCCAAAAAATGTGCTGTCAGGCACCAGGTATTTGTATACATTCTTGATATTTTTTGTTTTTTTTCTTTTCATTTTAGTTCATTGTAATCAGGACAATACATAAAATATCATTTCAATATTAATAAGCCTATGGTATTCATTTGTTTTCTAAGATTAGATAGTCCAACATTAAATAGACAGAGGTCTATGATCATTATGATTCTTGTTGACTTGATCCCCTGGTCATATATAATTTTCTGTTTTGTCTTTTCTTCCAACTTCATCTCAAACCCTGTCTTGTGAGATATTTATAGTGATACCTGTACACTTTATGTTCACATTCACTTGGAATACTGGTTTCCATCCTTCTGCTGTCAGTCATGTCTCGTGACTGCAGAGACAGTATGCTGTTGAATCTTATTTTTTATTCCATTCTTCTAGTTTGTATCTTTTAATAATGTAAAAATGTATTCCATTTACATCTCAGGCTCTTATTAACAGTTAAGAGTTCTTTCCATCTTTATTTTACTTTACTTCCAATAATTTCAAACATTTTTTTCTTTTCTTCCTTATTCACATTTGTAGTTTAATGGTTTACTGCAAGAATAATGATTGATTCTGATTTTCTTCCCATTTATGTATGTCTTTTATTCTAATGGAATTGCTAGTAAGCTTTGAAGCCTGTCCTAGCACTAGCTCTGTAGACCAGGCTGGCCTCGAACGCACAGAGATCCACCTGCCTCTGCCTGCCGAGTGCTGGGATTAAAGAAGTGCGCCACCATGGCCAGGCCTTAGTAACATTTTTTTTATGTTGTATGTAGAATGCCCTTAAGCATCTTTTCTATTGTTGTATTGTTTCTATGTATATGCATATGGTACAGGCCTGTGTGTACACGTTAGTGGGAATACAGACATTTGTGCGTGCGTATGCAAAGCCTAGAGACTATCGTAGGGTACCATCTTCTATCACTCCCCACCTTATTTCCTTTTTATCTTTAATGTATTATTTATTTGTGTGTGTTGCCTGCATGCGTTTATTTTGCTCATTTTATTGCATTGTAGCCCTCTTTTTATCACTAATTTTTTTTACTATATTAAACAGGTTTTTATCTCTTTCTTTGTTTTTCAAGACAGAGTAAATTTAAATATATTTTGATCATATTCTTCCCCATCAAATAAGTGTGCATGTGCACATGCACGTGCGCACACACACACACACACCACCACCACCACCACCACCACCACCACCACCACCATCATGCCACACCACACCAAACTGTGGAATTCATTATACATTGCTCAACTACTTCTAAACATGTGCACCTGTCCTGTGGTGGTTGATATATCCAGTGTCACTATATTTTGTGGCTGAGTCTCTCACTGAAAATGGAACTCACCAGATCCAGATTGCCTGGCTTGGCAAGCCCCCAACACACACATTATCCACCTCTCCCCATGCCCCTATCTCTCCCATTATGGGATTACAGGCTGATGTCACCAAACCCAGCTTCTTATATAGGTACTGAGAACCAAACTCAGGTTCTCATGCTTCCCCTACAAATGATTTACCTACCACGCCATCTCCCTGGTGCTCTCTTAAGCATCTTTTAGAAGGCTGATCTGGACCTCAGAACTTCATTCAGTTTTTATGTCTTCAGAAGTTTATATTTCTTCTTCATCATGAAGAATATTTTTGTTAGGTATAATAATCCTGAGTAGCCGTTATTTTGACTCAGGACAGAGAATACGTCATTCCATTCCCTCCAAGCCTTTATGGTTTCTTCTAAGAAATCTACTGGTAGTCTAATCAGGATATTCTTAAATGTGACTTTGCACTTTCTTGTTCAAAAATTGGACCTTTTTTCTTTGTCTTGTACTTTTGAAAGTTAGACTATAAAATTTTATCATGAGGATCTTACTTGGTCATATTTATTCAGGTTACACAACCTTTCTGTATAAGAATATTTTTTCTTCTATTAAATTTGTTTTCCTTACCATCTTAACCTTTGAGTATCTCAAAAAATTATAATTTGTTCCATTTATGATGTCCTGAACATTTTTAGAACTATTTTCTTGCCTGCTTCCTTGCTTGCAAGTCTCATGTGGCATGCATTCACCTTTTGTGAAGCAGATGTTAAACCTGTGATCAACTTGTAATAGAATTATCCCTCAGGACTGGAGAGACTTGGTTACAGTAGTCTTGGAGCCTGGTCCTCAGTTACAGTGGAGAACCTGGTTGAAAGATGAAGCCAAGATCATTGAACAACAAAGTATGAATAGAGTTATGGAAATCTCCTAAGACTAACTTCTTGGAGAGAAAGATTATGCTAATGTGCAAAGACAAACTCTATGATGACCACACCTTGGTTTTATGCTGTATAGTAGCTTTGAATGTTTGAGGCAGAATTAAAGAAGTAGGAAAGAAAATTGAGCCATTTACTAAAGTTATACAAGACCAAAAGGAAACCTTCATTCATTTCTTACAAAGATTAGCTTCAGCAATAAATAGAATGATACCAAATTCAGAAGCTAGACAAAAAAAAAAATAATTGAATCTCTGGCTTCTGAGAATGCTAATGCACAAAGCAAAAGGGTAATTAGGTCATTAAAGGCAAGATCAGCACCCTTAGAGGAATGGATCTGAGATACAATCAATATTGAATCTCATGACCAAGATGATGCTTAGATAGGAGAAGTAATTTCCAGAGGTTTGAATAAAAATCAAAATATCAAGTAATTTCAATTGCAGTAAACAAGGTCACCTAAAAAGAGATTGTAAACCGGGCATTCCTAGAAACAATGTTTTTTTTTTTTTCTAAGCATGATCTAAACAGAATGCTCTTCCTTCTGGATTATGCAGAAGATATGGCAAGAGCAGACACTGGACTAATGAATGTGGATCAACAAGAGACAGTCAAGGTAATCCTTTGCTGTCAGGAAATACCTTGAGGGGCTTCTTGCAGACCCACAGGCCAAATTCGGTTCATTTGTTTCCTGTCATCATGGAAGAAACTTCTTCCCAGAGCAATTGAAGAACAGAGTGACTATTGTAAAAAAACCATACTGCTCTGGATGATAGAACAGCTATAAAAGAGAGAACAAAAAATTTAGGAGAAATGGTAAAGCAGATAGTTTGGCAAACTTCTATAAATGAACAAAGACCAAAATTAAAAATACAAATAACTGACGTCACTGAAAATCTTGTACACACAGGTGCAGGTGTATCAATAACTGTAGCAGAAAGTTTAGCATTCAAATTGGCCTCTTCAGTAGGTAAATGTCCAGCTTTTAAGGATTGGATCATTATCTTAGGTAAAATAGAGTGAGATCTTGGATTGAATGTATAGGGCCAGATGGACAGAGAAGAAAATTATACCATATGTAGCTAATATAGCAATGAATTTGTGGGGATATGATTTGTTACAGCAATAGACAACTTAGATTAACATTTCCCCACCAATTCGATTTAGTACACAGAGAAGGTTTTTTGGTGGTCAGACTATCAGGGAACCCAGTTTACGATCCAAGAACACAAACCAGAAAGCTGCATGGGTGGGCGGACCACGGGAAATTGTCAAGTCACCACATGGCGGGTCATGGGGAGTAACCAAATCAGTGTATCAGCCAAAATATTGGCAGCTGCATGCCAATGACATATCTCAGCTGCAGAGGGCTTTTAAGCCATGTGAGCAAGGTACCTGCTCCATCCTGTTACACTGTCCAATTGGGCATCAGATGAGGGGCATTTCAATAAAGTAGTCCCACACTAGGTCAGAATGGAGTATAATAAAGGGTTCTTTATTTAGGGTAGACTCACAGATCAACCATCCTCTACATGAGCAGGGAACAGGAACTGAATCCAGCAGACAAGAGAGTGCATCTTCTACATCTGCTTTTATAGTACCCAAGACCATGCCCAAAGTGGTCCAGCATCTCAAAGGCCATTGGCCAAAGGAGTTCCCACAGCACCAAACTGCTTATATGGCTGGGGCAGACTGCAAGAATACTAGCAGCAGCACCAGGACTTATCCCCACTATTAGTACTGGCTTTTTGGGAATCTATTCTCTTTAGATGGATACGTTGCTCAGCCTAGAATATAGAAGGGAAGGCCTTGGACCTTCCCCTAAAGCAATGTGCCTTACCCTCTCTGAGGAGTAGTTGGGAGGTGGGAGGGTTAGAAGCTGGGAATGGGAGGAGAGGAGGGAATGGGAACTGGGATTGGTATGTAAAATGAAAAAAGATAGTTTGTTTTCTTTTAAAAAATAAATAAATAATCCCAAACTGCTATGAAACATGAGACTAATAACATGCTTCAGAAAGGTAGATAAGATAACCAAAATACAACTTACTTGAGACAAGTATCGAGCACCTAATAACCAACACGTTCATTAGTGAACTGGAACATCTAACTTGATAAGCTTCTTGTACTAGGACACCATTGAGCTTCCCCAAGCTCATCATGAGCAGGAATTTGGTATAATTAAAGACCAACATTACAAACTACCATTGCTTTATTAAAATTAAATTGGCAGAGAGTAGATCACTCTGCACTTTAGGGTCAAGTCTGAGGGACCCATTTCCTTACCTGTAAGAGTACTCCAAAAATTCCTTTGCTGTTTGGCCCAAGGTCACACCCCTCTTCAAGGCTAATCAATTATTAGTTGTCTCAGGATACTTCTTAAGGATATCCCAGCTTCAAAGAAGCCTATCAAGAAAATCTGAGGCTGTGTAGCATCCTTTACCCCACGCCCACTTCTGATAGATACAGAACTTAAGAGTACCCCCATGACATCTCCATCACAAAGGCTGATTCTCAAAGAGTCAGCAAAGAATGGGAATTCCGAGTGTAACAAAACTGATGCTCCCCATCCCAGCCTTACTATTCACAAGTCCCTGGTTCCTCTGCAGACAAACCAGCAAAAGCAGATGCACTGAATCTGAGGGAAATGGGGGAAAAGAGCTACGTGAGCACACTTGCTAGAGACTATCTTTATGATTTCAGGCTACTGATGAAGCAAAATGTCTCATCTGTGGTGATATCAAGTTTCAAGCAGAGGGGATCAAAGAATTATTTGATAGCACAAAGACTTTGTTCTTAAGCACAGAACTATTCTAACAGCGGAAAATGAGTCCATTCTGGGAAATCCATGAAATACGGGATATGAATGAAGAGAAAAGAAGTGAGATGAGCATTAGGTGGCTTTTATTCATTCTATTTTCCTTTCAACATATTATTGCTATTACAAATTCTAAAGAAACAAGACTTGAAAATTTTTTATTAAGATACAGATCTAAGGACAGAATAAATACTTGCTAGCTAGATTACAGTTTCTTGTAAAAATAATATATGAAAAATTAGTAGAAAATGAAAATCTGAAAGTCATCTGAAATCTGAAAATGTTAAGCGATTTCTGCTGCATGTTACTGTTGAATATTGGAGCATAATTGGGCGGAGGATGTAATTATTCCATTTTTGTTGACAGCACAGTGGGCCCTTCAGAGCTTGGCATAGTCTTTAAGAATCATCTGGAGCTTCTGACTCAGCAAGATGTTCCCTTTGGCCTTCAGTTTGCCACTGAAGAAGGCCTGCAAAGGGACAGGGAAAGATACCAACCATTACCCTTGCACTTACTCCTTGTCCAAGAATACAGTCCTCATGTCAAGTCCTTTCCACTGACTGCTGGTGTGGTACCCCTGTCTTCCATCTCCTTCACTGATGCTTACTCTGAAGTCTTTACTTCTCCCATTCTGAGCAGAGCTTCACTTGATGTAGTAACCTTGGTGGGCAGTTATCTTTTTCAGGCCTTGAAATGCATCCTTCCACACTCCTGCCCTGCAGTGTTTCTGCTCAGAAGTCTGCTAAGTCTAAAGGGGCCATTAAGGACTCACATGTGATTGGGCACGTTCTCAGGCTTAAAGAATCCTCCTTTATCCTGTAGTTTGACAGTCTGACTAGGTCACAGTGACTGTTTTTCCTGATCACATTCATTTGGAAACTCTGAATCATGTACCATTACGTTCATGTCTTTCTCAACATTGGGGACGTTTTCAACCACACTTGCACTAAATAGTTTCTATGTCCTAACCTTAACTTTTTTTTTTTGGTTTTTCGAGACAGGGTTTCTCTGTGGCTTTGGAGCCTGTCCTGGAACTAGCTCTGTAGACCAGGCTGGTCTCGAACTCACAGAGATCCGCCTGCCTCTGCCTCCCGAGTGTTGGGATTAAAGGCGTGCGCCACCATCGCCCGGCTAACTTCTAAGTATTCTGATGTAGAAGTCTGATATTTTCATGGTGTCCCATACATACCAAATCTCTTAATTCTTTATTATTATTATTTTTGTCTGAATGTGAAATTTTTAAAGACATATCTTCAAACTAATATTCTTTTTTATGCTTGTTCTAGTTGGGGGCTTTTACTAAAGTCTTTACCTGTGTTATTGAGCTCTTTGTTTTCCAAGGTTTCTTCCATATCTCATTTATATCCTGCATGTATTCCTAATTTCATTCATGTGTACCACGTGTGTACAGGAATTCAAAGAGGCCAGAGGGTATCAAATACCTTGGAACTGAACTAAAGTTACAAGTGGCTCATAGCCACCTGATATGGGCAGTAGAAACTGAATCTTGGGTCCTGTCCAGCAATGGAGTGTTCTTAACTAGTAATCTCTCTAACCCCATCAACTTGAGCATCTTTAGGATCCATTCCTAAAGTGTTGTCATAGGCAGGAGGTATCATCATATAACATTTGTTTCTCATATGTGACCTTACATTGAGATTTACTCTGTGTGGTAAAATGGATATCCCTACTACTTTCATGGAATGGTCTTTTTAGAAAGCAAATTTCACCTGAAAATGTGTCTTGGGATACTGGTTTGTTATGCAATTTTGAGTTTGGCACCATGGGTTCCTATAGGTTCTTTTGACCATCATTAGTGTTTGGGCAGTACAGCATACTCAAGTCAGAGACATACTGTCTCTGCAGATTATGTAAGAGTTGGGGGACTCAAGCAAAGTGGGTACACACTGTGTATAAATATGGGAGCAGTGACTTCTGCCAGGGGCATGCGTTAACTGTCAACACTGTCTGGGACTGGCTGCTGCAAGTCCTGAAGCAGTGACACTGGCACAACCCCAGTGTTTCACAGGAGAGACACTTGGTTGTATTCACATGCAGTTTCCCCAGCAGTAGAGGAACAGCTGACGCAGCAGGCCCACATGTTGTGGGTGCACACACCCAAAAACCCCTAGCTGTGCACCCTGGGAAAGGAAACAACAGCCAGGGTTGGTTTTGTTGTTTGTTCCCAATTCTCAGTGGCAGTTATCACCAGGGATCAAGTAAAGTTGCATTTCTCAGAAACTTTCAAAAATCTGAGGATTACTTATAAACAAGTATTTTAAAATAGCATATAAATATATAGCTTTTAAACAAGTTTTCTTCAATTCTTTCATCTCATGAGTTTTGCTGCTATGTGGAAGTCATTTCTTAATACTTGTACATTCAAATAATTGTCTGAGCCCATTCATTGTACAGACTACTACAAACTAAAAATAACTAATTTTCTCCTCTATGTAAATTACTGCATGGGCTACTTCAATTTTGTGTTTAAAACAGATAACATTTTCAGAATAATATTAACAATAGTCACAGAGGTCTCCTGTCTTACTGACGATTTCCGATGACCCGGAATGCTTTAACTTCAGTGACTATTACAAATGTTCTATTTCTAGGTTTTCCATGAGTTATTAATACTTTATATTGGCTGAATGTCACTAAAGCAAAACTCTAACTTCCTGAGAAAAGCAAATCAAGGTGTTTTGGGGGGGTCATCTGTTTGTTTAATTTTGGAGGATTTCCAATTCCAAATTTTTAGATTAGTAAAATATGTACAATCCCAAAATCCACTAGCTAAAAGTTTAAACACCTCAGATATTATTCAACTTATATCTCACACAAGTTTTACACCTCAAACTATAGATTTAAAATGCCTAGTTTGGGTTTTATATTGTTTGTACTAAATGATAAATTGGACTTACAGCCCCCCAAAAAAATATTTCAAAGCTACTAACTGAAATAGTAATTTTTAAAATCTGACTTGTTGATGAGAATATAAGTATAAACTTAATTAATGAAAATCTTCAGAACATTACCTTCTGAGGGTCAAGCTTGCCCAGGACCACCTCCATGAAATCCTCATCAGAAATTATGATGGTGGTGTCAGCGGAGCCCTTTGCAGGACCTTGGTACACTTCTCCAGAGCCATTCTTCAGGTCAATGGCTGGGAAAACAAAAAAACAATGTGTTACATTTTCTCCAAAATACGGCACAAAAAGTGAACTAAAACGGGGAGCTGTTGCAGCTCCCAAGTTATTCATGTGTTTTGTACTTGTTCTACTTCTAGAACATGTTCTTTCTGTCATGTAGAAAATTTTTGTTGTGGTTGCTGAGATGGGGTCTCACCTGGTAGCCAAGACTGGTCTAGAACTCACAGCAATCCTCCTGCAGTGTGCACCAAAAGGTAGAGTTTGGAAATCTACTTTTTCTAAAGTACTTTGTAATAGTCGGCTCAGTAAATAGCTTTTTCTTAATGAGGAATTTTATATCTAGAAATACTCATATAAATAGGAATTGAATGTAGAACAAGTTTCTAACAAGTGAATTTGCTGAGATATACCTAAGGCCTTTAACGGGGTTGGGCCCTCAGCAAAGAAGGTACCCAGTAACATTGACATTGGAGAAAACTGACCTTCCTTTCCCAGCAGGAATCAACTACAATGGCAAATAGCTTCTTGGGCTAGGCATGGTGGCAAATGCCTTTAATCTTAGCATTCAGAAGTCAGAGGCATGCCGATCTCTGTGAGTTCAAGGCCAGCCTGATCTATAAGAGCTAGTTCCAGGACAGGCTCCAAAGATACTCAGAGAAACCTTGTCTCGAAAAAAAACAAAAACAAAACCAACAACAACAACAACAAAAAAAAAGGCAACAGAAGGGGACAGAAAGGAGAGGGTATGGAAAAGTAAAGGAAAGCAAACCTCTGTCAACCAATAGACTTACCATCTACGGTTTTAATGCTGCACACCTCTGTTCAAGCCCCACTGGGGGGGGGGGTAGTGTACATAAAAACTGTGCTCAGTGATAACACTTTACTTTGCACACATTCATACCAGAGTAAAGGAGTAACTATACCGAGCAACAACAATCCGTGGTTGTTCTGTTCCTCTTTCCCTCAAACTAACCCACTCACCATTTACAGACATGAGACTTGGAACTGTGAGAAGTTCATGGCTACACTGACACACAAAAAGATAGTGCTTAGCAAAAACATAGACATGTGGGGTGAAGGAGCCAAACAGTCAAATGCACAAAGGCTTTGGTGTATGTGGGAGAAGCATCACCGGGTCACTTAGAATCCAGATGTCTGTAGGTTACTACTGGTCTTCTGTAGGATAAAGAAACTACACTTCCACCCAATGGCAGAGTTCACTGTGCTCACTCTGAAAGTTCAGATTTATGATCATTAAGTCTCTAAAAGAGTTCAGAACAACTTCAGCTAGAATTACTGTCTCTACAGGGCAGAGGGAGGTAAAACTACAAAAAGGGTGACAGAAGAAGACGATGCCTTGGGCAGAAAGGCCTTGGTGGTTAAAAACCCATCTTGTCTCCTAATCCCATCCACTCTGTGAAGATAGTATTCAGGAAGTGGTGAGCGAGCAAAAGGGCAGAGAGAGGAGCGGCAAGGCTGTCCTCAAATTCATGGCTTATCCTCCTACCTCTGCCTCCGAAATGCTAGGATTACAGAAAGCAGCCATCACTCCCTACTAAAATATAAGATTTTTAGGAGAAGAAAAAGAGAGACAGCAAAGACATAAAACTCTGCTACTCTTCTGTCCAAAATTTGCAAACCTGATCATGAATAATATCAAATAAATCAAACTAAAGAATATTCTTCAAAATAACTTTTCCAAAACATCAAGGTGATAAATAAGACAGACAACGTATCTGGGTTCCAGCAGCCAGGAACTTGACAACAGCTCGGAGTGTGAGCAGGCCAGAGGGGGGCATTCACCCTCTCTCTCTCCATTTCTACTCTTGCTACTACTACTGTTATTGTTCCTTTGCTTTAAACAACCTATTGGGACAAACGGTGAAACATTAATAAGGTGGTAGAGCAGATAAGAACAGTGTATAAATGTTAACTTCCTGACACTGACAACCACTCTGTGATCAGAGAATGCCGTTGTTCTTGAAATAATAGAGTAAGTAGCCTTACACCCTTACAATACCAAGTCTCCAAGTTATCTTATGTACATATACTTTAACTACATGGGATAAAATTTGAACAATTTGAAGTAGCAGATGAAAGATAACTGTTACTTCTCATTAGAATCTTTGCAGTTTTATCTCTATGTCAGAATTTATTGTTAACAAAAAAAACTTGGCAAACGATGTTAGGGCACGCTGCATGCCAAGAGGACTGTCGGCCTCTGAAGCGGGAGGTTCTGTGGGTATGGAGTCGGGAGCTGCACTAGAAAGCAGCAGCTGCTCAATGTTGGGAAAATTCTTGCTGATGATTTGATAGCAGATCCTTTCCAAAGACAATCTGTTTTCTGGAAATTCACAAGACACTTCTGAATCTCAACCCAAAATCTGAAACTGGCATCTTTAAATTTTAGTGTTAGGCCTAGTGAGCTGGCACATGCCTATACTCTAGCCACTTATGAAGTTAAGGCAGGAGAGTTTCTGGTTTGAGGCCAGCCTGGGCTATAAAGCAAGATCTTGCCTCAAAAGATAAAAAATTTATGTTTTAGCTGAAAAATCTTAAAGGAAATCCAATTTGACTTCAGAAGAGGAATCCCAAGCCACAGCTCATAGATTCTGATCAAGAAGGTTTGGATTCTCATCTGCAAGGAATGCCAGTTCTCCAGTCTCCACACTTCTTCCAATAGGGACAAGTTTCCAAAATGGATAAACATATTCAGAGAGCACCACCATCCGGCCATTGTCACACTGCACCGGACACGCCTGACTCCAGTCCAGATATGCAGTCAGCTCTGGACACTTAGTTAAAACTCAACTAATTCACTTCACCAAACAATATTCAAACAAAAATTCATTGTACCTCTATGATCTTGGTATCTAGATGAAATTTTTACACATTGGTTCATATAATATAAAAAAATACAGGAATGATATTGGAGAGAAATAAACCAGCTCAAGCCATTTGCCTAAACCTATCACTCTAAGGAACATAGAACACATTCTGTTTAGCAAGCAACATTGTGTATTTAGGATATAATAAGTACTTGTATACAGTTTCATAGTTTGAATATACCCTATAACTCTAAAGACTCAAGCAACAAACGAATGGCTTAGAAACATGTACCATACACTTAGCATTACAATAAACTGTACAATGGAAATTTGTAAGTGGAATTCTCTGTGAACAGGAGTGACAGATATCCTCCTCTCTCGCATCGCATCATCAAGGTGGCAAAGCTGATGCACTCTGACTGCGCTTCCCACCCTCTGCTTGCAGCTGTCACCTACCCACGAGCAGCAGGCACACAGCCACAATCTAGCCCAAACGTTGACTGACCACAGTTCTGCCATCACAGTTCATTTCCTCGCTACAAACTGCCTTTCCTTCCCCATTTTGCCATTCCAGAAATGAGTCGCCATTCTCAAGAGCACAAGTTTCAAACCTCAGTTTTACCCCAGATGCCTTCATTTCTTTTGATATTCAGACATAAAAAGTGCTCAGGGGAGTTCAGTAGTTTCACACCTGTCCCCTCCTCTCCATTACCATCCTGACTCTAACTTAGGTCTGCCTTTCTTCTAGTCTTTTCATGCCCATTCGTTTCCAACCCAGTAGGGGCCATGGCACATGAATCCTAAACTCTTCACTGAATGAAGAATTTCTCCATCCTGACACTAAGCTCATCTTTCCAGGCTCTGTCACCCGTGTTCCTCATGCACACATGCAGGTCTGTAATCAGCCTGGATATGTTCTGAATTCAGAATTGTTCTGATATTAGTGACTCTGAACTAGAAAAGCCCCACCCCCAGAAGGTGCAACACTATATAAACAAGGACATTACTTCTCCACTCTGACACTGGAGAAGCAAATAAAGACAGTAATACCACCTACCCTGGGTCAGACTTTGTTAGCAGTGAGTTGTAAGAGGGAAAAGTTTTCCACCTCCAAATCTTTCTCAGCTTCCAAATTTCAAATCAGAGTAACTGCTTAACTTTTCAGGCACAAACGATTCTGCAGGCTACCTGAAGCCTCCTGCTCGCTCTTTCTTTGTTGTGTGGTGCTGGAAATGGAACCCAAGGCCTCTTGCACAGCAGGCATCCCCAGACCTAAGCCGCTTATTCTGCCAACTTTCATTCCTCTGACATTTACTGTTAACAGAACACCAGATTGGGACCAAACAGCTTACTAGACAATTTTTTAATAGTTTTAGGAATTAATAAAAAAAAAATATGACCACTGCTAGTAAAACGTTTCAATGGTACATTTCACCACCAAACAAAAAGAAAGAGCATCATCTATACAGGAAACCTACTGAACAGAAAGCAAGCATCCATTTTTTGCTCCTCTAAAAGGACAGTGATCTCATCTCTCTGAACTGTGAGTCCCACATGGCTGTCAGCACTTACCAACCTGCACCTGCGCATACTGACATGCGCTATAGCCCTGACAGGAGCTGCCAACAGAGGAACTGCGGTCCTTTCTCAGAGTTAAGCCCAAGGTCAAATGAAAAGAGGCATGTAACTAGGAATAGCCAAAGTACAACAGGGTACAATCAGGACAAATAAGAGTCTGTCCCACGGGGACTCGCAGACTTCTTTATTGACACTTTCAACACAATCAAAGATCCCCAGAAAAATAAAGGGACAAGGATGGCCTTTATTCAAAGGTGAGATAACAAATGGCAGAGACCCTTGGGAAGGACTGCCTGTGTCCTGACGTTCAGTGCCAACTTTTTATTTTATGTAATAAAATGACACTATCAACAGTCACTGTTCTTGAACAAAGACAAGTGTGAATTTAGTCCCTAGCTTAAGGATGTACTATCTATGAATACTGCTATTACTAAACACTGCACCCCGAGATATGAAGATGAGGGTAGATTGCTTTCCTTCCAAAAGTCCCGCACGGAGGCCCTTCTCTGACTTGCTGTATTAACCAGGGGCTTTACCTTTCCCCTTTCAGTGGCAGGAGGAAGGGCATTAGATTTTCTCAGCCCTGCCAGCAGAGGTAACTCTGCCCTCACTCAGTCAGCCCTCCTGTTCCTATCTAACAATAGGTGATGGGCCTTAGAAATAGCAAACTTCAAGGCACACCCTCTGTCTTCATAATCAACACTAACAGTGTCTCAGCTGCTATCAGCATTCTCTCTAGAACTAGATTTAATTTGATTTGAAAAAAATTTCCCCACTATACACACACATTCTGCCCAGAAATGTGGTACTGCCAGAAAGTGAGAGGAAAACATGGGCATGGTCTGGGATCGTGGGGAGGAATGCGACCCATCAGTGCCTACATTTGCTCAAGGACAAGGATAGCACACGGTAGCACACCTAGCCTATATACTCATTTCTAGTCCCTGTGTCCTGTTTCTGGTATACCATGATATGAGCACAGCCGGACTTCTTACCAACAATATAAAACACATAATTCTCAGTACTTCAGCATTTGGCAAAACATCTTAAAAACTTCTTGTTGGGGGAAAGAAGTAGAGGCAAGATATTCCCTAAGGTAGCCTTTAAATATCTACTCTCTAGTGCAACACAGGGCTGGCACAAGGGATGCCTTCTACCATACCAAGAGACCAAAAGAGATTTTCACTGCAGCCAAATACTGTGATTTGCCTCAGTTACACAAAGACTGGAAGGAAAACAAGAACCCAATTCAGTTCACGGTCAGTAGTGGATGGTGGATTCTTATGGAGTCCTAGCCCTCCCTGGGGAACTACTGGCTACTGACAGATGCTGGAAGATGGGGGGCTCATAGTCACGTCTTCAGTTACTGGCCACTAAGGAGGGCACCCCTCGAATGGATAGTTCCACACCCATGCTCACATGGATAGTGCTGGTTAAAGTCAGTGGATCACAAAACAAAAAGATACAAATGTAGATGAGGAATTGACAAAAAGAGGAGAGATTAACAGGCTGGGGTGGGTCAGAGTAATTTAGAACACACTATATATGTGCATGAAATTGCCAAATAACATTTGTGATTTAAGAGAAAAAAAAAATACATGCCTTTGAATGTCCTGAGACCTATTAGCTCTCATGGAAAACAACAATGAAAAAAAACCTATGTAGGTTAGATTTAAATGCTTTCAAAGGGACTATTATCAATTATAAAATATACTTTACCTCCATTAAAAGTTACCTTAGAATAATATAAAATCAGAAATCTTACTTACTCCACTTGGCTGCAATATTTCCACCTTTCGTGATATGCCACTCAAATACAGCATTTACTTTCTTTACCACCTCACGTCCAATGTCCTTAAGGCGGCGACCTATTTCCCCAAACACGAGCGTACTCTGAAGCTCCTCACCCTGACAAAGAGGAAATAATATTTGAAAACTTCACAAAGAAATGATTACACATACATAAATTGAGAGTGATTTTTTTTCCAGGTCATAGATAGCACAGCTAAACTATTTTCTTCACACTACGCTTATTTCGCACTTTCTTTGTATTATACAACCCAGCATTGTTTGCCCTACCAGAAAAATTCTTTTTCTTTTTCTTGACAGGGTTTCTCTGTGTAACAGCCCTAGCTGTCCTGGAACTAGCTCTGTAGACCAGGCTGGCCTTCAATTCACAGAGATCCACTTGCCTCTGCTTCCCAAGTATTGGGATTAAAGGCACAAGCCACCACCATGTACCATGAAAATTCTATTTTACCATAATTTTAAGATAATATTTTAGTGTCTTAGGTAAAGTGCCTCCTGTAAAACCATGAGGTTATGATTTGAATCCCAAGCAGCCATGTCAAAAACTGGGTGTGGTAGTGCACAGCCTAACCCCAGCACTGGTCCAGAGGCTAGCTGGGAAGCCAGGCTAGCTAAAATGGTGAGCTCCAGGTTCGGTGAGGGACCTTGTCTAAAAATCAAGGGGGAGAAGCAACTGAGGAGGACATTGATAACAAACTCTGCTGTGTTCCTGCAAGGTGAGTCCACCCAACCACACAAATTAAGGAAGAAAAAAAAAGAGGAAGCGGTGTATGTAGGTCTAATTAACTTCTCAAATAATCAAGTCCTGTGGTCTTCAGTTTTTGTTTCTAAAATAGTAGTAAATTCTATGAAGTGTTTAGTTATTTCTCGCTGTAAGACTTCATAGGCTTTAAGCTTAGATTATTCTCATAAAATGTTAATTATTGTTTGTCATATAACATGGTTTATGAAGGAAAAAGATAATGCTTGTGAAAGTTTCAACATTATTAAGTTAATATTTTGGACACAAAATACAAATATTTTATCAAAAGCCTTAGTATACTAAAATAATATTTTAATAAATAAGACATGATATTGTCTTCATATCTTCATACAAACCTTTAAATCAAGAAAAAAGAATAGGTTACTTAACTTTTCACCTTTTATTCTCCAAATACTTTTCAAAATTTCTCATTAAAACTGAGCTAGACATTCTTAAAGCAGACTATTTTCTCCTAAAGTATCCCAATATTCTGCAAAGATTTTTTCAAAGCCTAAGTTATCAAAATATTTTTCATTCCAATCAGTTTTAAATTATGTCATTTCTTCAATAGGCTTCTCACAGCTAAAGGAAGTGGCCTGAAAATCCCGAAGTGGCATTAACTAAGGCTCGCACAGGGAAGTGACTGGGCGCCAGACTTCACAGCCTACCTTAGAAGGTACCTGAGCTGAGATTCCAGACGAGGGCACAAGATCCACATACGCATTTGAAATGACAATGTCTCCAGTCTCTTGAACCTGAAGAGAAGTGGGGTAGGAAAGAAACACAGTTCACGCTGACGGTTTGCATGTCCATCATGAAATGCTACAGTCATTTTAAGGAAACCTCAGACTTTTCTTTGAAAATAAAAAATAGAAAGCCAAATAAGACAAAAGGTCAATGATGTAAATATAAAATAATAAACATAAGAATTTTCTGAATTAATACAACTGTTACTAAGCCTGGATAGAGAGTCAACTGATGACTTTTAAAAGAAAAAAGAAAATAAAAAACACTATGATCAAGTCTCATCTTCCAAAATACAAATCAAAGGAGCTGGAGCGATGGCTCAGTGGCTAAGAGCACTGTCTTCTTCCTTATTCTTCCTCAGGGCCCCAGTTCGGCTCCCAGAACAGTTTGCTTTCCAGCATCTACATCAGGCAGCTCACAAACATCTACAACTCAAGCTCCCAGAGAGCTGACCCCTCCGACTTCTGGGAGCACCTGCACTTTCGTGCACGTACACATAATTTAAAAACAATAAAACCAAATATTTTTCAAACCAGAATACTAATTTAATGACCTAGGATAGAGCCTGAGCGCTGGTATTTTGGAGATTTTATTTTCCTAAGCCTAAGAGTATTTTTAGGGGAGCAAGGGTGAGCAATCAACTGTTGGAAATAGTAGAAGGTATGTCCTAATACCCCATGTGGAGCAAATGTGTTCTGTTAATATAGGTTAAAACTGGCTAGGAAAAGACAATTGTTTGCAAAGTCATAACTCTGGGTCCTATTTCAAGTCAGATGTATACACAGCATAAAGTAAATATCCCAATAACCTTTTACACTTGACATTAAAGAAACTCTCCTTCCTCATCCTATATTTCAAATCATTCGGGTGACTATTCTTCCATAAGAACAATACAAGCCAGGGGTGTAATGTTAGCACCCAAAAGACTGAAGCAAGAGAACTTCAAGTTCAAGGACAGCCAAGACTAAGGAAGAATGTTTCTGTACAGGCTGTGCTATAGCCAAACACTGTCTCGAAAGGAAAAAGAAGGATTTACAGTGAAGAGAACAAGTTTCCCAAAGTTAAGGTAGCAAGTGATACAACTTTGATCTTAACTAACTCCCTTGACTACCTCCCTTCACTCTTTTTTTTTTTTTTTTTTTTTTTGGTTTTTTGAGACAGGGTTTCTCTGTGGCTTTTGAGCCTGTCCTGGAACTAGCTCTGTAGACCAGGCTGGTCTCAAACTCACAGAGATCCGCCTGCCTCTGCCTCCCGAGTGCTGGGATTAAAGGCGTGCGCCACCATTGCCCGGCCTCCCTTCACTCTTGAAAGGAGAGAAAATACCTTTCCCACAATTTGTTCTTTTTAAACTAAATATCCAGTGAAAAACACAGACACGATAAATGAAAAACAAAAATACACTTTAGCAAATTGCTTTTTTTTAAGCACATGAGCATAGAGTTCTGAAACACTTGTTTTAAATGTTTCCTAAAATACACTGGAAAGGAGGGAGTCACGGTAGGAGTCTTCTATGTCCCTATAGTTACTGGGGAAGGAGAAAATACTCTGAGAAGAGAAAGCATGTCTAGAGCCATTTAAAATGGAAGAACACATTACATTTAGGTTATTTCTCAGCTCTTTAAGTTCACAGAAAGTGCCCAAGTACTGTTCATGCTAGGACTGTGTAAAAATAAAAGCCTATAACGTTTCATACGGTGCTGTGGTCCTCACATCTTTGAGTTCATAGTATTTTGTTTGTGTCTTTCTTGCTTTTTTCGTGGTTCTAGGGATTGAACCTGGGGCCTAGTGCACAGCAGATAAATGCTCTGTCACTGAGCTACATTCCTAGCTCATTTGTGCACGTTAATTTTCAAGGAAGATTCTGAATTCTAGGGCTGGGGTTATACAGTATTTGCCGAACACGGGCAACACCCTGGGTTCAATCCCCAGACTCCACCACCATTTTATGCAAGACAATAAGAAAACGAGAGAGCTGAAGAACAGGAGGCAAAGGTTTTAAGTAAAATAAGGTTTCAGAGAAATCCAGGGTGTGTGCTGTGTCAGTGGGAGTGAACGGTAGAGTCTTGATGTGGGAGTGTCATATATCAATCTGTTGATTTCATTGCTTAAGCAATAAAAAGAAACTGCTTGGCCTCATAGCTTAAAACATAGGTGGGAGGAGTAAACAGAATAGAATGCTGGGAGGAAGAGGAAGTGAGCTCAGAGACTCAACAGCTCTCCTCTCAGGGGCAGACGCCTCAGAGAGACGCCATGCCCCGCTCCCAGGCAGACACATGCCATGAAGCTCCGACCCAGGATGGACATAGGCTAGAATCTTCCCGGTAAGACTGGTGCTCACAGATTATTAGAGATGGGTTGATCGGGATATCAGAATTAGCCAGTAAGGGCTAGAGCTAAAGGGCCAAGCAGTGTTTAAATGAATACAATTTGTGTGTTGTTATTTCGGGGCATAAGCTAGCCAGGCAGCCGGGGTGCTGGGGACGCAGCCCCGCCGCTCTTATTACTACAGAGTCTAAAGTACTACCTGAGCTGGGCTTGGCAGTGCATGAAAGTTCTAATGGGGCAGCCTGGGCTACAGAATAAGACTGTTTAAATTTTTTAAAAAAAAAATCAGAGAGACTGTTTCTAACAGTAAGGCAAAACTTACACTGGGGTCTTTAATACAGAAGAAATTTGCAAAATAAAACAAATGATTTCCCTAAACCATGAACGTGTCATCAGCATCAGGAAGGCATTAACACTACAGCAGAATTCTGCTAACTTACCAGTTCCTGAGGGAACAAACTACAGCAAAAATAAACCTGGACACTGAAGCTTTGGAGCCATGTGAAGCTGTATTTGTATCCTGCTCAAACACTGCTTAATGGGGCCATGAGCAAGTCATTACCAACATCAAGGTTTTCTTAGGAACCTAGACTTTCTTACGTTTCAATGCAGAGTTGTTACTGAAAGTTGCTATTGAAGACAACAGTGCTTATAGCATCTCCATAAATAAAAGTGTTACTGCTACTGCTGGAGACTTCAGTCTGTTCTACGCGATACTGAGTGATGGACAGAAAACTATTAGCTGCGTAGCTGTGGCAACAAAGGCTGCTTTGGAAACTGTTAATAGTGAAACAGTTGAATGTCCTCTGAGTGCTTTTCGGGAGCATCACTGTGTTTCCCCCAAAATTAGTTAAATCAGCAGAGGGACACCTTGATGGGCTTGGCAATTATCAATTAGGCCCAGGCTCTATGATGCAAAATGTTAATTTATATACTTTTTTTTTTTGGTTTTTCGAGACAGGGTTTCTCTGTGGCTTTGGAGCCTGTCCTGGAACTCGCTCTGTAGACCAGGCTGGCCTCAAACTCACAGAGATCCGCCTGCCTCTGCCTCCCGAATGCTGGGTTTAAAGGCGTGCGCCACCATCGCCCGGCTAATTTATATACTTTTTGTGTGCTCAAGAGTACATGGTTTCTGTCCGGGGAAAAACTAAAGGCTCCAACCTCACAGTTCTCTAGAACACAAGCAAATATGCCACTAACACAACAAAAACTTGTCTCGAATGCCTTTGCTGTTAGACCAGGTAAACTGCTGTTCTGGTTCTCTTGAGCCAGGCTGCGAGATCTTTCATTAGTGAGTGAGGGAAAAATTTAAAAGGTACATGAGGAATCTTAGTTTCAACTAAAAGACAGTATTAACTTTAAGAGTACTTCAAGTTTCTTCTCAAAGATTCCTATTACTAACCACAAAAATGCTAACAGAGAACAAAATGACAATGTGTCGTGAAGGGTCACACAGCACATACTTCCAACTCTATGATGTATACCTTGGTTTGAAAATGAATTCTGTTTCCTTCCTTCCACATCTCAGTTTGAAGAGTTTGTCCTGGATACACTGGCTTGGCAAAACGAACCTATTAAAATAAAAGTTTAAGCATTAAAAATGTTTTTAAATGAAACTCTTCTACTTGGAAGGGAAATTTCAGAGGTCTACATAAAAGGGAAAAAGTAGAGATTTAAATACATTAAGCTTCATAGACGATATCTGAAATGTAGGAAATTAATAACGAAAGGATGCTGATAATCATGCACATTCCATAATAAGCTAATTCTTTTCTCTCAAAACAAGAAACAGGGCTGGAACATAGCTCGCTGGTAGAGTGTGTGCTTGCCTGGGTCATCTGATGTCCTAAATTCAGTTCCCAACACTGGGAAAAGGAAAAGAAAAGGCAGCACCAGTAAGCAGCATGTTCTTATGACAAATCAAAAACCAAAACCAAAATCCTATTAGGTAGTGATACTGGCAGCCACCAGAACAATCTGGAGTTCAATGTAGTACTAATTATTCTGGGAGCTGAAGGCTCAGGTGAGCATACAGAAGAAAATATTTGCACATTTTAGAACAGGATCATTTATGTTACTGTGTAAATCTATACACACATTACAGAACTAAAAAAAAAAAAACTAATTGTGATTAAATAAAACAAATGAAAATCATGAGTGTTATTAAGGTCCAGGCATCAGAACATTGTCTCCACTCTGGCATGGAGAATAAACTAATAAATACTTTTAAAGCCGTTTGACACTGCCCTAGCGTCTTTCAGGTACACATCTTTGACTTAGACAAAACTGTTGTAGGCAGAAACAGTTTCCTTTGTTAATAACAAAGTGAGTAAACAGTAAAACCTTGAATTCAGCTTATAAGCACAAACCTAAACACTAGGTCCCATCAGAGCTGCAGTGTTGTGAGAGATCAAACTCAGCCCCGACATCTTCTGTCCAGCAAAGGCAGAGTTTCAAAAGTTTATATGCTGAGGCTGGACAGGGTGGTACACATCTTTAATCCCAGCACCCCAGAGGCAGAAGCAGGTGAAGCTTTGTGAGATAAAGGCCAGCTTGGTCTACAGAGCGAGTTCCAGGACAGCCAGGGCTACACAGAAAAATCCTGTCTCAACTCACTCCTCCCCGCCAAAATAAAACTATGCAAGAGACATATACCTTAATCGCCTTGAATCTTGACACATCATTATCTGCAAACTGCTGTAGAACATGCCTTGCAGAAAATCCAAAAGTACATAATCCATGTAATATGGGCTTCTCAAAACCTGAGAAAATTTGGAAAACTGTTATACACGAAAAATGCCATATTTAAGTATATATTTAATTCAGCATTTTAATGTCTTTTAAACTGCAATTTTACAATGAATTATATCATATACTAAGAAAAAGAACACGCCAGGAAAGAGGGCATCACCTTTATCATAGCACTGCAGAGACAGAGGTAGGCAAAACTCTCTAAATTCAAGGCCAGCCTGGCTTACATAGCAAGTCCCAAACTAGCCAGGGCTACAGATTGAGACTGTATACTTTAAAAAAAAAAAAAAAAAAAGTTTTACAAACAGTACTTCATACTTCCTAGGGAAAAATTAAGATATAAAT
>NC_022020.1:37531959-37538450 GCF_000317375.1 Microtus ochrogaster | reverse complement strand
TTATTAAGATTTAATGTGTGATTTAAGCTTTAGTAGTGTTTCTTTTACATAGAGGTTGTCCTTGTATTTGGGGCATAGATGTTCAGAATTGAGATTTCCTCTTGATGGATTTTTCCTGTAACTAATATGAAATGTCCTTCTTTGTCTCTTTTGATTGATTTTAGTTTGAAGTCTATTTTGTTAGATATTAGGATAGGTACACCAGGTCCATTTGACTGGAAAATTTTTTCCCAACCCTTTACTCTGAGGCGATGTCTGTTTTTAAGGTTGAGGTGTGTTTCTTGTATGCAGCAGAAAGATGGATTGTTTTTGTATCCAATCTGCTAGCCTGTGTCTTTTTATAGGTGAGTTGTGTCTATTTATATTAAGAGATATTAATGACTAATGATTGCTAGCTCCTGTTATTTTCGTTTTCATTGTTAGTGATGTTATTTTGTGTGTTTTTCCTTTCTTTGGGATTTGCTGCTGTGAGATCATCTATTGTCTGTGTTTTTGTGGATGTAGCCAACTTCTTGGGTTGGGGTTTTCCTTCTAGTACTTTGTGTAGGACAGGGTTTGTGGCTAGGTATTAGTTAAATCTGGTTCTGTCATGGACTATCTTGTTTTGTCTGTCTATGGTGATTGAAAGTTTTGCTGGGTATAGTAGTCTGGGCTGCCATTTGTGGTCTCTTAATGTCTATATAACACTTGGCCAAGTCCTTCTGGTTTTCATTGCTTCCATTGAGAAGTCAGGTGTAATTCTGATAGGTCTGCCTTTATATGTTACTTGGCCTTTTTCTATCATAGCCCTTAATATTCTTTCCTTATTCTTATGTTTAGTGTTTTGATTATTATGTGGCGAGGGGACTTTTTTGGGGATCCATTCCATTTGGTATTCTGTAAGCTTCGTGTATCTTCATATGCATGTCATCTTTAGGTTGGGAAAGTTTTCTTCTATGATTTTGTTGAATATATTTTCTGTGCTTTTTAGTTGGACTTCTTATTCTTCTATCCCCATTATTCTTAGGTTTGGTCTTTTAATGGTGTCCCATATTTCCTGAAAAGTTTGTGTTAAGCTTTTGTTAGATTTAATGTTTTCTTTGACCAATGATTATATTTCTTCTTTTGTATGTTCAGCACTTAGTATTCTCTCTTCCATTTTGTATTCTGCTGTTTATACTTGCATTTGTGGTTCCTTATCATTTTCTCATAATTTCCATTTCTATAATTCCCTTAGTTTGTGTTTTCTTTATTGTGTCTATTTCAGTTTTCATGTCTTGAATAGTTTCTTTCGTCTGTTTGATTGCTTTTTTTTGGTTTTCTTTAAGGGATTTATTCGTTTCTTCCAATTTTTTGTTTGCCTTTTTCTCAATTTCTTTGAGGGAATTTTTCATTTCCTCTTTAAGGGCCTCAAACACTCTTCTAAAGTTATTTTTTTTAGGTCATTTTCTTCTGCTTCATCTGTATTTGGTTGTTCAAGTCTTGCTGTTGTAGAACCACTATTTTTTATTGCTGTCGTGTTACTCTTTGTGGTGTTGAGTGTGTTCTTACCTTGTCTACTAATCTGCTCATCTGATTGGTATAGTTGGGGCTGTGTCTCTGGTAATCAATCTTCCAGGTGCCCATGAATCCAAGGCTCAAAGAGTTGATTCTCATGGTGTAGTCAGGGCCACAGTTCCAGTCACCCAGAGGTCACTCAGTGTTCTTGAAGGTAACTTGGAGCTTTCAGATGTTGCTATCCAATTCCAGAGGTCATTAGGCCTGCTCCCATGGAGGTTGCTTGCTTGGGGCTGCTCCTACTGAAGTAGCTGCCTTGGGCCTGCTCCGGCTCAGGCCTGTTCCCGTAGACATCCCTGGTTTGGGCCTGCTAACATGGAGGTCCCTGGCTTGGACCTGGTCCCGCAGAGGTCCCTGGCTCGGGCCTGCTCCCTTAGCAGTGGCTCCCTTGTACCTCTCATAAACCTCCGTAACCTTTCAAGCTTTTGTTCTCCCCAGATGACCCTGCCCACCTCATGACAGCACACATCCTTCCCCGTTGCTTTATCCTAGGCCTACAATAGAGCAGCTTCACTCTACCTTCTGAATTTCAAGCAAAGCACACTCCATTTCCTGAACACTTCATACCTTTCTATAGCCTTTGAATAAATATGAGAACTGTCTTGAAATGCCATTGAAATTAGCAGTTGCAAGCAGCACTTTCTTTAAGTGTACTCTTAGTTAACTGAGCTAAGACTTTTCAGTAACTCACACAATTTACAACTCACCAGCAATGCTAGCAAAGCTAGGGTCAATGTGTAAGGGATTCCAGTCTCCGCTGAGGCGGTACAAAGCAGCCTGCAGAGAAAAATTACCACAGTACTCAGTATTTTCTGAAAAAGCATTAAGTGCAGGACAGGAGGCACAGCCAACTATTGATTAAAATATATAATGTACATAAATCTAGACTGTGATCTAAAAGATAACTATTTTCTACATCTGTAACTTTAAGTTTTAATAAGGTCTTTCACTGTAATCAGTAGAGTGAGGGATAAAGCAGTGAGAAAGAAAAGCAAGAATTACACCCTCCCCTCCCCCCATCACCACCTAAGGGGAAACTCACAGAAGGGAAAACCCTACCAAGATAGGTAAAGGGCTAAAATCTCTTAGCCAATCAGAATCTATGCCAACTTTCTTAATGGGTTTTTTTTTCAATTTGAAGTCTGTAACATAGTACTGGGCAGATAGATAGCTTCTCACACACTTTCATCTTTCTGACACACTAAATCCTGAATATCAGCTCGTGTACAAAACCAACCAATAGCTTGCCAGTATGACTCAGTAGCTCAGATGGTCACACTGCTGATTTACATAGGTAAGGCAAGAATAACAGAAAAATGTAGGCAACAGCAGGAAAAGCCATCATTTTCTGGTATTTAAACTGTGCAGTTTTCAAACTAGAGTGCTCTTCGGAATTGAAGCAGAGATTCATAGGGCAGCTGGGTATTTAATGCATCTTTACAGTAGCTTGTTACACTCTATGTCCGACCGGACTCAGCATCTTTTCCTTATCAAGTCTGGTTTTGAGAAAAATTTCACTTCTCTGTGGCTCAGTATTTTTTACTGTAGTTATATTCTTCTAAAAACAAGATTTTTATGTGTTAGAAAAGAAATGGTTATTTTTTTCAAAAGCCGTACACAAACAGTAAACACCAGGAAACTATGCACCATCCACTACTGTGTATACAAAGAAAAAGAACATCTCAGGCCCACAAAGGGAAGTCGTCAGACACGAGCTACATAATGGACTTTGGTTCCAGAGGGACCTGGGTTCACATCCATTCCTATCATTGCTAAACAAGTTTCTCCACCAAGATAAGCCTCAAGCTAAGAGGACTCACTTTCAGAGAACAACTGGAGAAATTAAATGAGATAAAACTCATGGGTATTGCCTCAGCGAACGTTAGCAATTTCTAAATCTTTTTACAAGACTTTAGCAACATTTTAAGTGAACAAAGTCTCTTGCTAGCACTTGATTAGAGCCCTGTCTACACAGAGGACAAAGTGTGTGTGCAGAAAAGCGCGCATGGCTGTGGATGCAAACCCCAGAAAAGTGTGCATGTCTACATGCAAGTCCCAGAAAGCATCTCTTTTGGGGGAGCAAAGACAAAAAAATATCCCCCAAGAGCTGCCTAGTGAATGAAAAGCACCAAGGGGGAAGCTGAGGCCCTGTGAGACACAGAAAGCTAAACATCTTTCCAAATCAAAACATCTCCCTACAGTAC
Organism: Microtus ochrogaster; assembly: GCF_000317375.1. Taxonomy (NCBI): domain Eukaryota; kingdom Metazoa; phylum Chordata; class Mammalia; order Rodentia; family Cricetidae; genus Microtus; species Microtus ochrogaster. The sequence goes on along the minus strand of NC_022020.1, from coordinate 37,534,710 downwards.
TCCCTCCCTACAGCCATCCATTAAGGAGGCGGCAGACAGCACTTTGCTATGGAGAAAGGATGCCACAGCTCCAAATTAGCAATCTTGGAAGCCAAGCCATCGGCCTTACAAAGGCCGTGCACAGAGGTGCATCTCAGGGTGGTTCTCTCACTGCTGCTGATAGTTTTCGCTCTCAGTACGCTGGATCTTCCTGTCTTTCTCCCAACTACTCTCTACCTAGCCTTTCAGTTCTTGCCCTCGTTTTCATTTTTTTTCTTGGATTTATTTATTTTTATGTGTGTGAGAGCTTGTCCTACATGTATGTCTGTGTACCACATGCATGCCTAGTGCTCAGAGAGGCCAGAAGAAAGTGCAAGGTCCCCTGGTACTGGAGTTACAGAAGGTTGTGAGCTGCCATGTAGGTGTTGGGAACTGAACCAGAGTCCTCTGGAAAAGCAGCCAGTGCTCTTAACTCCTGAGCCATCTCTCCAGTCCCCTTCATTTGCTATTCCATTGCTTTTTTCTTCCTCAGTTTAACTTATTACTAAGTTGCGTTTGTTTTTAATTGTCTTTCATCTCCCATGTGCCCTTAACAGCAGGGCATCTCCACTCCCTCTGCATCCCTTTCTCCACTCCCACAGGGGGTGGGGTGCATCATGTGTACACTTTCTCTCCTGGATCATCTAACACTGTGTGGCACTTCTGCCCTTCCAGTCTCTAGCCTAGTCGTGGGTTTACACTTGGCTATTTCAATCCGCCTGTCAGTGTTCCTCAGTCACAGCTAGTTAGATGAAGTTCCTCCTTCATGTGGAATGTTCTTTTACAAGGACAGGTGGTTGATACAAACTTTTATTTCTCAAGAATGGTGCTCCATTTGTCCCCCGCCCTGGGGGAATCTGATGCCATCTATCTTCCTCTGCAGGGTACTTCACCACCCTGCCCTGGGGGAATCTGATGCCATCTATCTCCCTCTGCAGGGTACTTCACCTCTATCTTCCTCTGCAGGGTACTTCCCCATTGCCTTTCAGTCCCTCAAGGTTATTTTTATCTTTAAAGTTCAAAGATTTTACCAGAATCCCTCTCAGTGCTTCTTACTGAAAATTAGCATTTCCTGGTCAATGTAAGGGACCCAGACAGTCCCATGAAGCATTTGTGATTATTTTCAGTGTTCAGCCCTGTAAAGGAATTGTCTAAATCTAAAAGGGACATCAAAAAGACCTGGTTTTGAGGTCATATCTGCTTTCAATGTAGCACAGTAGGGATTTTAATAAGGAATTATCTTTTAATGGAAAGTACGACCTACCCAGTAACAACGGAAATCCTAACAGTGCAGTTAGCGCTAGACTGTATCTGGTGAAACCACAGCTTGTTTCTCGTCCTCCACAATTACAACGCCTGGTGTTGAGAGCTGTCACTGCTTGGCCTTTTTACATCACTGCATGAAAATCTTGATTCTTCATGAAACACTTGTTTTACTTGTATGGTCAAGCGAGCTACCAGTGAAGAAACTGTGCTATGGACATTTAAACAGCATATCTGAGAAGTGGCATCTGAAGGGCTAACACGGTACAGTTGTGCTTGCTTCCTGACTAGAAAGTTACTACTATACAAAACCCAGCACAATTTATGCTCTAATGGCACAATTTTTCCATTTTTGGAAAGCTCTGCTCATACATTATCCTCCATTAACCACCAATGTAAATATGACTTTGGCCTTCACATACCCTGACCCACACCCTGCCTCTGCCTCTCTGTGCTCCGCTAGACTTCCCCACATCTTCCCTGACAGCCTGAAAGCCCACATCTCTGAGGAGGGAGCACCCATACACCAATCACCTTTCTGCCAAGTCAATCATTACTGGCAAACCTTTCTACCTATCACTCAAAGGAGTGCCCTTCTCCAAGAACTTAGCAAAGTCTGGTGTTTCATGTTCCCTTGCTTGGAATAAGATGCCCAAGTTAACTCCACTAAAGGCACACAGAAGTGTGTCCACACTCTCAACAGAGCAGTTTCATCAGCCCGGTGATCAGCACTTCTCACCTGATTCAATGAGGTGCTGTCTCTCAGGACCGCATCAGGAGGTCGTCTCGGTACAGCCACTGCTGCCTGAAATCAAAATACATGTGTGTCAACTTAAATATATGTGATTCTCTAACAAAACCAACATCACATAAACAACCAAGTGTCAACATAATAAACTCTGAAAACTGGATAAAAGATTTTTTTAATATTTTATGTCAAGAGAAAAACTACAATTAAAATTTCATAGCTCCTAGCTTTTTATAAATTACAGTTTCCCTAAAATGACTCTTTTCAATATAAGAAACATTATCAGACCTATTCTCAGGCCACAGGGGACAAAAGACAGTTTTTCCTATGTAAAAAGGAATTAAACAATTTACATATTTTAGTTTGTCATGTTAACAAAATAATGCATTTTTATCAACTTTTTAAATTTTGATTTTTATTATTAATTACATGGATACACAGGAATGCAAGTGTGTATGGGGGTCAGAGATATCAGATTCCGCTATATTGGAGCTACATTGTATTATATTCAAACAACCACATCAATTTTTTATTTATTTATTTATATAGAAATAAAATATCACCAGGGAAGTGGCTCAAGCCTTTAATGCCAACATTCAGGAAGCAGAAGCAGGCAGATCTCTGTGAGTTCGAGGCCAGCCTGTCTACAGAGCAAGTTCCAGGACAACCAAGGCTACACAGAGAAACACTGTCTTGAAAAAACAAAGTAAAAAAAAAAAAAA
>NC_022020.1:37506479-37531559 GCF_000317375.1 Microtus ochrogaster | reverse complement strand
CCCAGAGGCTCACTAGTAAGTCAGCCTTAGAGGAGAGTGAAGAAAGCTGAGCCCAGAGGCTCACTCCTACCACCCTGGCACCCCAGGAAGCTGAGGCAGGAAGATGGCTACCAGTTTAAAGCAACCTGCTCTGCTTCATCTGAGAAAAAAAAAAAAAAGCAAAAACAAAAAGGGTGTGGGGCTGGAGAGAGAGCTCAGCAGATGGAGTTTATACTCTTGCAGGGGACTCAAGTTCGGTTCCCACAAGTCACCAGCAGTCTGATGCCTCTGCTTTCCCCAGACACCTGCATAGACCCACACACAAACACATGATTAAAAATGGAAAGACAACAGTGGTCACTAGATAAGAAACGGGTAGTGGGAAGGAGTGCAGCAGCCTGAACCAGCCAGTGCGGACCAGGGCAGCAGGACAGCGGAAGGTCAAGCAGCATATATCGAGAATAGGTTCCGGGACATGCCAATGCTGTTTTCTGACTTATATTTTGAACACATATACTGAGTTGTTATATGCCCCATAAAAATGTACAAATATTATACCTCAAAAAAATTCTTACTTTGAGTTTTTCTGATGTCCGTTTTCCACCAAAGCCCCCAGAGCCAACAACAAAGATTGAGAACTGATTATAACATATGAGCTCCTTCCCAGAATAAGAATGGACTAAAAAAGAAGAAAAAGGAAAAAAGAAGTAGTTAATGAAGATAGGCTTAACACTTCCTTTAAGAGCTAAAAGAATAAAACACGGCCAGTGCAAAGGTCAGCATCTACAGTGAGCATGGGGTTTGCTAAGCTGTACTGTAGTTTTCTCATCTTCAGTCTCTGGCGGCAGAGAACGCTACCCAGCCTTCCTTTGTGAACCATGGGCTTATCGCTTACATCGCCCAACTACCACCTAGATCTCAAGTTTTATCTGCCACTAATATTTCAAACAATTCCTCGAGAAAATCCAAGCTACCACACTCAAACCCTGAAATACTGTCAAAGCACTGAGAGAGAACATGGGTCTTAAAGAGACAGGGCAGGAATGAGGCTATAGGATGGCCCCGGGGATGCCATCATGCTGGTTCTGTTAACCACTCTATCCCTAGGGTGCCCAATACAAAGAAGGTTCCTCCTGCCTCAGCCAACTGAGTGCTGAGATCATTATTCGTGGCTTTCCATGCATTTTTACCTAAGATAGTTCAACTTCCAATGTGTTTACTGGGGTGCAACCCCATGGTAAGTCAGGGAGCACTGGCATGGTCCCCAGTATTTCCCTCAGAAACAACACATCAGGCAGAGCTGAGAGTTCTACTCAGATAAAATGTAGTTACAGTGCTTATGCCATGAGTTCAACAGCCTTAAATGCAGTCTAGAAACCCAACTGCAATCTACACTAATCGAGTTCCAAACAGCTAACACTGAAAAGAGCATCAATAGCCCAGCCCAGCTGCGTCAACCCTACTGCAGTAGGTGTAACTCTCCCTGTGACTTGAACAGGAACACACTTCTCACTTCTGTGCTTAGTTACATTGTTTCAACCCAGTGACATGTTCCACCTGCCCTAGCTTTAGATCCAATCTACTCAGCCTCCTCCCTTATTTTTCTTAAAAACCCTATGAAAGTTTAAAATGCTTACTTTGATCTCTTACACATTATAAAATGAACACAAACTGAATCGATCTCTGTGGTAAAGTGTGCTACCTGCAAAGCCTATCACTCTAATGATGTTATTATAACAATTGCAGATGAGTTACCGTCCATAACAATCACTACGCCCGATCCTTTATCCAGGATGTCAGCAACAACTGTTTCACATCTTAATTCTCCTAAAATTAAAGATAAATAATCACATGATAAATAATTAAGACATGAAGGAATTCACCACAGTTTCCACTTACTTCAGCAAAGCTTAAAAAATTATGGTTTTAAATATTTTCCCCTAACTTTCCACTAAAAAAGTATAATTGTTTATACAAAACATAAAATACAGAACATATAAATCACTAAACTTAATAATTACTAAATTTCTGATGTAAAATTGTGAGACATTAATATTTCTGATGTTATGTTTTAATAATCATTTCCAATGACAGTGACACCTCTTGCAAGGTCCAACTGGCCTCTCAATCCTGGGTAAGCACAACTCCACTTCCTCCATTCCTTCACAAATCTCTATCGCTTTTGTGAAACACTACCTAAATTTTCTTCTCCAAACCTTTTTTTTTTTTTGAGTCCTCGTTTAACTGATTAAACTCAGCGGGTACCAAAACAATAGGAAACACAAAAGATAAAAACCAATGTGGGGGGGGGGACACCACAAGACTTGTGGAAAGAAGCAGATGGACAGGGTGGAAGAAGGAGGGAGTGAGAAAGTATTGTTTACAAGTGTGAAACTGCCAAGGAAAAAAGTCAGTTATTTGAGACCTGCTTTTCTCTTTCCTCCACAACTGGACTAACACCCAGCCCCGACCACACCACTTGAACCCACCACAGGCAGCAAATCCATGTTAATTCTTGAATGTACAGAGACAGGTACATTTTTAACTTCAGCAGTTCAAGGTTATCTTCTGCTAAGGAAAAAACTGAAGGTCACCCTAGGACATGACAGGCCTTATCTCAAAAAAAGGATGGATAGATAGACAGAGGGGACAAACAGACGGATGGATGGGAGGAACAGATGGACAGATGGAACAAACACACGGTTGGACAGATAGACAGACAGATAAGCTTTGGTGAATATCCAAAGTATTACCGAGAAAAGAAAAAAAGTTATTAGATAGGTTTAGTTTTCTTCTCTTCCAAGGGAATAGGGAAAAATTACAAAAGCTACATCTTTCAACATTGTTTGTTTATGCAAATTAATCTTAAGATAAACAACCACAGGAACCATAACTGATACACAGTCATAATGGTACATATGTCACTACAGACAAACTGATAGTACTAAATAATTTTACTGTTAGTGGAAGACAATTAGAGATCAGTATAAGTACTGGTTAACTTTATCTACTCTCAGGTTACATGGATGCTTCTGACATCTTGTTGGGTTGGGCTATGCTAGTTTAAGACAATAGATTGGCTTGGGAGGTTAATCGGAAAATTAAAGCATAGTATTAGGCAATTAGTTCACATAAACTCACCTGATCGAGGAAGCGGTTTATACAACTCCAAGTATTGCTCCCCATGAAGAACCTATGTTACAACAAATGCAATCTTATTAGCAAACTTTCTTGTACCAGTGTCTACCCATGGGTACTGCTAAGCACAGATGACATTTTACTATCCACACACCACGTCAGTATTCGTCCTGGGTCATCTATCTCAGTAAGGTGTTTACTTCTTAATCATGCAATGTAGAAATAATTAGTATGACAGCATAAAGACAAACAGATCTTTTGGAGGAGAAAAGATAAATCTGCGTCCTTCGAATCCAGGAATCATTACTGGCTCTACCAATGGAGCCACTCAATCAGGCTCTGCGCCAAGGACTTATAATAGTGCCTAGATCATATTGGGCATTCGGTAAGTATCCACTCAGTAAAAATGAACCAGTGAGCCTGGGCTGGTAGCGTCAAGTCACACAAACCAAGCAGAGATGACTCAACTAAAACACATAGATAAACCTTACAAGCATATCCAAAGGCACAATGAGCAACAGTCCCTCTGTGTGTCTCAGAGTACAACCAAGCACACTGCAAGGAAAAAGCAATGTGAGCTCAGCACAGCAGAGCATCACACGCAAGTAAATCTGAGTGGAGTCTCCACATCCAAGCGCCTGCACCACCACCAGCAGGACCGCTCTCCAGGCTTCCCACATCCAAGCACCTGCACCTACTAGAGCAGGACAGCTTTCTAGGCTTCCCCCAAACACAGAAGGAAGAGAATGGAGCTGGAGTGAGTGCCTTCGCACTGTGTCACACTATCTTGAAATCCAAAGCTAGGAAAGCTGAGAAGCAAATTTCCATATGGCTGTCATAGAAGGTAAACATCTTACCTGATTCAGCATGTAACATGGGAGAGCGATTAAGAAAGCAAAGTGACCAGCACAGGTTTCCGGTCTTTTATCATGCTGCCCTGGGGCCTGTTTGTGCTAGAGATCCTTCCCCCAGGAAATTAGTGGGTGTTCTCCTTCATCACTGTTGTGAAGTGAAATTTGCCTGTCCACTCTATGGATGAAGAAGCCAAAGCCTAGAGCAGCTACTTACAATTACAGTAGTAAGTAAACGGCAGAGAGAGGATTAACATTATTCCAGGATTGCAGGTCTATATATAAGTATTTTCTTCTTAGAATTTTAAATTAACTCTCCCCTCTTTTATTCATGAAAAGAAAAATCAAAAGATATTCTAAATCATTATCATTATACTAAGCCAACCACCAAGGTCAATTTTAGTTTAATAGAGATAGTTTATATAATCTTCATATATACATAAGTGTATATGTATGTATTCATATTATGTATAAATTGCATGGATGTAATGTTCACTAATAATATAGTATGAGATATTTATCACTAACATTTAAAGAAGCAGTACAAATAAAAGTTTCTTAGTAGACATACCTTTGAAAACTCGATTGACAGCCCAGGAATCTGTGCTAGCCCTCCATTCATCAATAACCTCTGAGCAATAATAACGGCAAAAGTGGGCAAACAGGAGAAGTCAGCACTTCCTTCATACACAAACTTCAAATCCTCCGGATTCTTGACAGAAGCTCCTACACCAAGGGCATACATAATACTCTCCAGTTCCGAATATGAAGAGGAGAATGAAGGAAGCTGATGGCCAATAGCAGCAGCCTAAGAGAAAAACAGGAAAACTATTGCCCTCCACATTAGCATCCATGGCCCCGACTTCAAATCATAACTATAAGGTAGCAACACTCTCAGGCTCAAAATCAGATTTCTAACTAAAAACCACAGCTTCCTGGGTCACAAAATACCAGATCAATCTGTAATAGATGATTTCTTTCTCATCTAGGACACTTCTTTTTGTTTCCTTTTAACGAAAATAGATCTTTTTTTCCTCACATAATATACCCTGATTGGTTTCCTCTCCCTCTACTCCTCCCAGTTCCTCCCACCCCCCCTCATCTGATCCACCCCTTTTGTCTCTTGTTAGAATACTGGCTTCTACAAAATAGTAATAAAGTAAAATATAATATAAGAAAATAAAACAAAAACTAACACATGAACTAGGACAAAACAAACAGAAGGAAAAGCCCAAGAAACAGACACAGAGACGCACTTCTTTACACACTCAGGAAACCCATAAAAACACTAACATGGAAGTCATAATATCTATGTGAAGGACCTATAGGCTAAAAAGGATAAATACATATACATACATATATATAATAAAAATTAGCTTTCTTATATGTTTTACATATAATAAAAATAAAACTATATATATTACATAAATTATACATATATCTATTTATATATATTTACATTTCCTGACCTGACATTACATCCAGTGAACAGTAAACTGACAAATATCTCAGAGAGAGACCTAGAACCCTCCTCATATTCTGTCCCTCACACAATGAAGCATCTGGCTAACAACTATGTCAATATTTTGTAATACAGTTTATCAATGCTTTCCCTTAAAAGATCTCGCCTAGTGAACAAAATGAAAAAATGGAAAAGAACCATTAAAATAAAGATCCTTTTCCAAAAACTTATAAAAATTATGACTTTAAGAGGGTTACTAATGTTCAAGAAAAAAGACACTTGTCAAACTAAAGGAAAACAGCAAAAAGAAAGTTATGTTTTAATGTTCAGCTTGTATGTGTTCATTCTATCTACATTTAGGGCATAGTTTACAATAAGCCACTTATTTACTTTTTCAATTAATGTCTTAAAGAATAATTTTGTTAAAAAGTTTTGGAATTATTGAACACTAGATCCCAAGTCGTGGCTGACTGACAGGAGCACCACACATAATACCTTTCATCAGCACTAGAGGTAACGGCTTTCTCTCTCTTCCATCCACTATCTCCCTGGGTTGCTTTTCAAATAGCAAGGAGGATGTCGGCTAGTGATGTGGGATATCCTTATGTATATGTGTTGTTTTTTATCAGCAATGGCTTAACAAAGTAAAGCCAGGCAGGAAATCAGAACAGAGATATATAAAGACAGTAGGTGTATTCAGAAAGATGCGATGTAGCTGCCCAAGAAGCAAGAGGTAACAAACCATGACCCTTATGTTAAAATATAAAATAATGATGGAAATGGGCTAATTTAAGATGTAAGAACTAGCTAGAAATACATCTAAGCTACTGGCTAAGCACTGTTGTAATTAATATAGTTACTGTGTGACTCAGGCCTGGGTGGCCAGGAAAGGAAAGAGCAATCTCCTGCTACAAAGTGGCACCATCGGGGGACAACTATAGACACACAAAAACTGAGAGAGCTTGGGAAAGAATTCTAGACACAAAAGAACAGAGTTAAGCACAGCTTCTCGGTAGTGACATTTTTTTTTTTCAGACAAGCTCTGTTTGCTGGCCACAGCAGAGGTGCTGCTTCTTTAAGAAAAGGCTTCCTGGCTCATGCTGGTGGCACAAACAGCTTTCAAAAGGCTCTGGACCTACAGGGAGGTACTGCTATGAAGCACTTAAATGGGGTCAGTGAGCAACATGGTACTAGTTGCTTAATGGCAATATAGACCTGCTGCGTCCCTGGAGTTGGGGCAGTAAGCATGACTTGCAGAGGCAGTGTACACACCTCTGCCATGTTGGACTGGAGAAAGTAAGCAGGCAGGGACACAGAGTTGGTCCTATCCACATGCTTAGCATCAAAAAAAAAAAAGTGTTCCTGGTCAGAAAATGATTACAGACACACAGTAAAGACAGATTCATATGAATAAGACTGCTGAATGAGTCACGGTGTTGAATAAATGTACACAGGCTTGGGAGAGAAAAGAAAGACTATAGACAGTTCTAAAAAATAGATTAAAAAAGAAAACAAAGTTTTTAAGGAGACAGCAAAAGTAATATAAACACTGGTCAAGCAGTGTTGTAATTAATATAGTTTCTGTGTGATTATTTGAGTCTGGGAAGCTGGAACATGAAAGAGCAGTCTCCTACAACAAACTAGCTAACACATCAACTGGGCAACTAACTTAATTCATCTCAACCCCAAAGAAAGACTATAAAAAATTACATGCAAAACTACCTGAAAACAGAGAAAAGCTTCCAGTTCCTATACTTATCACATAGAAACACCCAGGACAGAAGCTGAGCTGATACCTTCCACTCTCCTATCCCAGCTCATACACCAAGAAGAGCTTTGGGAAACAATATCCAAATTCCCTCCTCTCCTCTCAAGACAGACTTCCATCAAAGCAAAAAGCATGGTCAAGCCCAGAAGAATCTCAGAGGAAAGGTGGAAAAGACGAAAAGAGTTATCTGGACAGCTTCAGAACTGACTTCAAACCACATGCTCATGTGGTCACCATGAATTCCTTATGTGCTAAACTTAGTCTTATTCCAAACAATAATAAACGGTTTCTGAGGACACACAACTGATTTTCTCCATGACAAATGACAGAGTGACCATCTCCAAAAGAAAGGCTAAAAGGAGGAAGGGGGAGGATGAGTCTGTAGGTGGGCTTCAGGCATTTCCCCTACTTACAAATCCTGATGTGGCTGCAGATACCGCATGACTTGTGTGGTTTTGTGAGACTCCTTCTGAATCTACTTTATGTAAAACTTCAAGTATGTTACTCGTTGATTCTACAATAAAAAAGATAAGAAAAGATAGAGTTTTGCTGTAAAATCTGAATAAAGAAAACTGCAATATGCAAGAAAACACCCACAATACCCTTCCACAGATGATCCCATTCCAGTGGATGGCCCCACACCCATGATACTGAACTAAATGGGTTACTAAAACAACAACAACAAAAAAGAGGATATGAAGTGAGAGCACAGAAGGTGGATATGGGAGCAGTTAGAGGGTGGTGTGGGGTATACATGATCAAAACACATTGTACACATATATGAACTTTTCAAAGAATTAATTTAAGATATGTTTTTAAAAAGACTCCACATGAACTGGATTGTACTCGGTGGTACAGTGACTGCCAAGCATGTCCAAGATCCTGGGTTCTACCCTCAGCTCCACAAAAAATAAATACATGGAAAATGGTCCCTGCCTCACTTCACATGTAGTTAGTAAGACATGCAGTTAGTAAGTCGTACATCTGAAACAAAAGCAGGAAGAAGAGTTACATTAGATGTTCACATGGTAGGTCAGCTAACACAAGAATATATGGGACTACCCTGCTGAGCATTTGGGGGTCTGAATTTTTCCAAAGAAGTCCTAAAATTAGGTATAGGTGACAAAAGGAGGCGGGGGTGGGAGAAAGAGAGAATAGCAAAGACGATGAGCTGAACCACTCCTATAACTAAAGGAGAGAGCTAAGCCTAAGCAAAAGAACCAGAACTTCTAGGGCAACAGAGAAAACTGCATCAGATTACGAACACGTGGCCAAAGGCTGGAGAGATGGCTCTGAGGATAAGAGTGCATACTGCTCTTACAGAGGACCCAAGTTCAGTTCCCAGCACCCACATGAGCAGTTCACAACCTAGAACGCCAGCTCCATGACATCTGATGCCCTCTTCTCAGCTCCAAAGGCACCTGTACTAATGTACACACACACACACACACACACACACACACACACTTAAAAATATATGTAAAAATTAAAAAGAGCATATGGCAAGAAAATGGAAGACTCCAAAGCCAACCACCATCTGGGAAGAAAGTACATGAAGCAAAAATAAGTACACACCCACAGCCATCCATCTACCGGAAACACACCAACCAAACACACAGGACTAAGAAGCACTGAACAAACTGCCTATGAAGACTCTAGCACCTAGTGGAGCAGAAACCACATATGTTCCCAACACCGAAGTATCTGCTTCGGCACAGTCAAAACAGATGAACTGCATACGGAAAAGACAACTTGTTGCCTCTCCTTCCTGGCCAAGAAGACCAAAGAACTTGGGACTGTACCTTGAATGGTCCGCGGCTTGCTGGCATTGCTGAAGTCACAGATCTTCTCCCAGTTGTCCCTCACTGCCTCGGGAGTCATGGGCTGATTCCTCTGCCTAACAGTGGCTCCGAGGGTCCGCTCCCAGCGCACTAGTTATGGAAACAAAACTAAGAGACTGTGCACATAGCTTGAAGGACACAACATAAGACACTTGAGAGCCATCTTCAAGAAAAAGGAAAATCCTAAAGGAAAGTCATGCTGGCTTCTGACGAGCTCTACCAAAACCCTTAGAAGATATTTTTCTTTAAAGGCCCGTTAGCAGAAATGTCAGGTTTTTAGAGAAAGATCTGCAGCTGAAGGACAGAGGGACACGGACAGGCACAAAGCATAAGAACATAAATGGATGGAGATGCTGTAGTAAGACCTACCACTTTGCATGCTAAGTTAAATAGCACAAAATTAAATTTAAATTTAAAGAAAAAAGAAATATCTGAAACTGAAGAGAAACTTCTCTAATTCTGTCAGGAACTGCTAATAGCATTGTCTCCAGCTGAACCTGGAGACACAGTTCCACGCAGTCACACCGACGGCAGATCACTTAGCACAAGACACTCCACTTTCCTTGTTTGTGGATGAAGACTGGCAAGACAAGGCCTGCTGCTGCTGCACACTGAGAACCAGAGTGACAGCAAACAGGTTCCCGCTACAGATCCTGGAGTCCACAGCTACCGACAACTCCCCTCCAACCGTCCTTGGCTCGCCCTCCATTCCCACAGCCTCAGCAGAACCTTGCAGGGTCACAAGAAGTCCTACTGCTCTTGAGTTCTCTTGAGAAATTTAACACTGTTTTCTGTTTTAAACATTCCATAGCAGTAACTAACTACTATAACATTTGAACATGATGGTGGACACCGGTGACCACTCAGTGTACAACATCTTAAAGGAAAGAAAACGACACCAGTTTCTAGAGTTTTTCCCTCCTGTAAAAAGGGTCTATATGTAGTGTAGCTGTTACTGCAACCCTTACCTTGCTGTTTTAAATGTTATTTAAATGCTGTTAAGATAACCAAATGCTTAAGAAATATAAGTTACTTTATGGTTAACGGATGGAAGTTATTAATGCATATATATACACACATACATACCTATATGTAGATATTTAGATATCCTCTATAATATGTGAAAATGTCCTTCACTGATACCAATCTTCTAAATAATTCTATGATTAATTATGATATCAGCAAACAAGTAAAAGCAAGCTGAGATTTTGAATTTTCCACTTTTTTGTTTTGTTTTGCTTTGTTTTTCAAGACAATGTTTCTCCATGTAGCCCTGGCTATCCTGGAACTTACTCTGTAGACCAGATCCACCTGCCTCTGCCTCCCAAGTGCTGGGGGAAAGGAGTGCGCCATCATGCCTGGCAAGTTTTCACATTTTTTAACACTATAAAGTAACTACTCTAATTGAAACTTAGAAGGTTTAAGAAAGAAAGTATCAAGGGTGAAGCCAAATGATTTTCCTGTGGGGGAAATAATTCCCACACATCAGCTGCACCTTCTGTCCCTGAAAGCTCTCCCCTGTGCTCTTACTTGCTCCTGACATCTTCCATTCTAAAAAGAAGTGAATTACATGAGAGAATTGGGAGATCTGCTTACCCATCTAGAACAGGCTCCTCCCACTTTTCAGACAGGCCAAATCACTGTTCTGATTAAACAGCAGGAAGCATGTGTGATAATGTCAACAAAAAGGAACTACAGTATCTGAAGAGAGTAAGGTAAACCCAGTGCTACCTATAGGGATAGCAGACAGGTCCTTAAAAGCACAAGAGGCTGGCAGAATAATTCCCATGTTTTAGTACCTTTAGCTGGAACAGTATTCTAGTCTGAGTATAAGTAGGTTATAAAATGAAAAAGAATTATCACAAGCAAAAACACAACAGAGACTTACATTTTCCAATCCAGCCTGCTCCAACCTAACAAAAAGAAGGGGAAAAATATCATCTAATATAAATCATTAAGAGACTGTTTTGATTATGATTAATACTAGGATGCTAGATGACAATGATAGCTCTGCACAAACCCCCGGCTCCATCAAAGCAGAAGCCTGCAGCAAGCAATGCTGTGGGTGGGGATGTAAGAGGCTGAGATAAGGCAAGGGACCACATTCCAATTTCTGCATTATATTAGAAGTCATTCCAGTAAACCTTAAGGGGGACAAGTATCTGATTAAAGAAACTCATACCTTCACACACTACTATTGGCTAGAACTTACTGGAATTCCTCACACATAACAGAAGAAACACATTAGTAGCAGACACCTTAATGGAGCTAGATCCAACATTAAGACTTCTCATCACCTTTTACCTTTGCTATGTATGGTGATTTGAATAGGTATGAGTCCCATAGACTCATGTGTTTGAATTCTTGACCCATAGGGAGTGGCACTATTAGGAGGTGTGACCTTGTTTGTGAAAGTATATTATTGTAGGTGTGGGTTTTGAGGTCCTTTTTTTTTTTTGAGATTTGTTCATTTATTATGTATATAGTGTTCTGCCTGAAGGCCAGAAGAGGGCACCAGATCTCATTATAGATGGTTGTGAGCAACCATGTGGTTGCTGGGAATTGAAATCAGAACCTCTGGAAAAGCAGCCAGTGAGTGCTCTTAACCTCTGAGCCATCTCTCCAGTCCCACGGTTTGAAGTCCTATATGCTCAAGCTACACCCAGTGTGGCACACAGTCTCCTTTTGCTGCCTGAAGATCAAGATGTACATCAGCTATCTCTCCAGCACCATGTCTGCCTGAATGCAGGCAGGTTTTCTGCCATGATGATAATGGACTAAACCTCTGAAACTGTAAACCAGTCCCAATTATGTGTTTTCCTTTATAAGAGTTGCCATGGTCATGGTGTCTCTTCACAGTAAAAACCCTAACTAGGACAATATGCTCACATCTTTTATAATATATCCAATTAATAGTGGATTGATCAGCTTCAGTTTTGACCACAGGCAAAGGCAATGGATGGGGAATTGGAGAAATAAACAAATTTTCAAGAAGGCAACTTAAAACTTTCAAACATCAGCCTTTCAATGAACAATCCTCAAACATTCTGTCACTGGCTACCTAAAAGCATGCCAGCACAGAGCACTCTTCTGACTGACCCAAAGCTTTAAAGTAAACAATATGGCTAGATATTTCCTCCTAAACATTCATTCTAAATTTGGAACCACATGGAATCACCTTAGCTGACATCAAAATCAAAGCCAACATAACAAAAGATGGTTATTTTCCTCTGCTAAGACAGCACATATTTCCTGCTCAAGGTTCAAGTCATTCTGGGCAAAACACAGTTTCCATGGTCCATCTCAGCAAACACTATGAGCCCTTCTCAGAACAGCTGGCTCTTTGCTCTTTCTCTGTTGGCCTGACTTGCTGCGCTTGCCAAGTGTACTTCTATATCATTAGAATCTTACTAACCCTTTCCTCTGGTTGCCCTTTAGATATTTGGAAGGTGTTCAAGTGTAAGCTTTTCTAACTTCAGACCACCTAACCTGACTTGAGCAATTTGGTAACAACATCACCTTTAGCCATATTGTGAGTGAAGTAACAAACTACAGGGGCCAAAATATCTGCACCAGCTGAACCAATCTCATCTCCCACCAGCAACTCCAGGAATCCATCAGATCTGAGCAAAGCATACCTTCAAGTTTAAACTCAGATTATTTCATATATTTCCTAGTATATTTTTCAATTGTATACATCAAACGTTACTCATTAAAAAAAAGTCCGCACATAGTAAAAGAAAGTAACAACATAAATTTTTATATGCATGCATGATCTCAGCCATATGAGTACAGAGATGAAGATTTATATAAAATATCCCATCTGAAAGAACAGTCTATGTAAAATGTATATCAAATAGAAGACTGGAAGGAGATATTGGAAAATTCATAGCAGTTCTCAGGACAGTAATAATGCATGGTTTTTATTCTCTCCTATTCACATTCTTATGTATTTAAGATTTCCGCACAGATGATATATTATTTTGTGTAGTTAATAATAATGTAATTATAAGGAAATAACTAATATTTTGATTCCTAGCTAGTTAGAAAGAGATCAGATCCAATTTCAAATTTTAAGTGGCTCAATATCATTAAATTTTTCTATTCTGTAAAATTAAGAGTGCAAAGTTCCTTCTACATCTAATTTCTGTAATTTACACTTAGTTAGGTATAATTAGAAAGGTGGATGTATATAACTGCACTCAAATATATGAGACCTTTCCTCCTTAATTCATTCATCAGCTTTTAATTCAAATGAAATTGGCTAATAATATATTAGTTCAAACCTAGGCAGGTTCTTATGCTCCTAAGAAGCATTTTTAATTCTATAGTCTATATACTATGGGTTCATTACTGTTAGGGTAGAGGGAGGTCTAATATAGAATGCCTTGGCTAAAATAAGGAGATCAATCACAAATGGATATAAAAATATGTAAATTAGCTGGGTCTGCTGGTGCACACTATAATCCTACCTACCTGAGCAGCTGGGACAGGAAGAGCTCAAGTTCAAGGCCAACCTGGGGTAAGTACTAAGTTAAAGGTCAGCCTAGGTGAGACCCTGTCTAAAAATAAAAATATAAACATAAGAGAGCTGAGATGCTGACCGACCCTTGCCTTCTACAAAGCTCTAAATCCAGTCTGCAGCAGCACAAATGGTTCCAACAAATGGTGGACTGTGCATCATTTTTATTTTGACAATATCCACGGAGAGCTACAGAATAGGGAAAACTAGAAGAGCTTACTGCTGAACGCTAAATAAACAAGCTGTATTTACTGCTCTGTTACACTCAAACATCAATAACTAAATTGGAGGAAGGAAACACTAGGCTCTCATGCCAAGGGTTTTAAATGGTGTGCAGTTTTCACGAAAACCCCAAGAAGACTAAATTCTGCAGGGTTAATTTACACCACAACCCTGCGAGCCAGCGAGTGCTAGGCCGAATGTTCAAATCCTGGCCTAGCTGACTCTAAACATCTGTTTTATCATTTATCATTCGTCTTCTTAAATCAATGAGATTTTCTATATTTTACTAAACACATCAAATCAGCCACATTGCAACTAGGAAAAAATATTAAAAATGAACAGCTTTGAAAAAGAGTTTGTAATGATAATGTCATTTTATAAAACAATGGATCCACACTTGCCCGTGTAAAACAAGGTCTTGCTATGTAGTTCCAGTAGAACACAAACTCGTATCCTCCTGCCTCGGCCTCCAGAGTGCTGGATAACAGAGTAATAGTACATACCACCTTTCCCAGCTTGCCAGTTGTTCCTTAACAACATATACACAATATGTGACAAGCCAAGTGTTACAACTACAACAGATTTTTTTCTAGATGTAAGCATTTGGGAAATACTAATATACAGTCTTTTTAAAATTTAATTACATAAACGAGGCTTTAGAAGAAATACAAAGTTTCACAGTACCTCAAATAAGCCACCATTTTCCTCACAGCTCTCATGGCAAAGCCAAAGGACCAGAGGAGCCACATAATCTGGCTTCAGGGCTTCAACAATGTCTGAAATAAATACAAAAACATCAATAAGCAAGAGTACAAACAGGTTTCATACATCATTTTACTTTCTGAAAATATTATATAAAATAATCAGACTTTTAAAACAAATATGATAAAATTTTATGTAGATAATTCATCTAAGTTTAAAAGCTTTTAGAGATTTTTCATCCCAACTGAGAAAAACCTAACATACTCTCAAGTTTCTCCAATCACACGCATAATGTGTGCCTTTCAACAGGCAAGCACTGTTGATAAAAATAAAACAAAAATGGACAATCTTAGGTACCACTCACTCTCAAAGGAGATCAAAGGGTTACAAACTAGAAAGGAAGAAGTCAACCATTTGCTACTTGCACATGATATGAGAGTATATATAAGGGATCCCAAAAATTCTACAAGGGAACTCCTATAGCTGATAAACACCTTTAGTGAAGTGACTGGATATAAGATTAACAAACACACACAAAAAAATTAGTAGCCCTCCTATATGCAAACAATAAACAGGCTGAGAAATCAGAAAAACAATGCCCTTCATAATAGCTACAAATAATATAAAATATTTTGGTGTGCCGGGCGGTGGTGGCGCACGCCTTTAATCCCAGCACTCGGGAGGCAGAGGCAGGCGGATCTCTGTGAGTTCGAGCCAGCCTGGTCTACAAGAGCTAGTTCCAGGACAGGAACCAAAAGCTACAGAGAAACCCTGTCTCGAAAAATCAAAAAAAAAAATATTTTGGTGTAACTTTAACCAAGTAAAAGACCTGTATGACAAAAACTTCAAGTCTTTGAAGAAAGAAATTGGACAAGACATCAGAAGATGGAAAGATCTCCCAAGCTTATGACCAGTAGGATTAACAGTAAAAATGGCCATCCTACAAAAAGCAATCTACAAATTCAACACAATCCCAATTAAAATCCCAACACAATTCTTTAAAAACTTTGAAAGAACAATACTCAAATTCACATGGAAAAAATCAAAAAACCCAAGATAGCTACAACAATCCTGTACAATGAAGGAACTTCCCGGGGTATCACCATCCCAGATTTCAAGCTTTACTACAAGGCTATAATAATAAAAACCTCACAGTACTGGCATAAAAACAATTGGGTGGATCAATGGAATCAAATTGAAGACTCAGACGTAAATCTACACACCTATGGATACTTAATTTTTGACAAAGAAGCCAAATTTATAGAGAATGAAAGAAAGCATCTTCATCACTTCCCAGCCTTTTGGCTAAGATCAAGTGAAGAAAACATTTTCAACAAATGGTGCTGGCATAACTGGATGTCGGCATGTGGAAGAATACAAATAGATCCATACCCATCACCCTGCACAAAACTTAAGCCCAAATGGATCAAAGACCTCAACATAAATCCAGATACACTGAACCCCATAGAAGAGAAAGTGGGAAAAATCCTTGAAGGCATTGGAATAGGAGACAATTTCCTAAACAGAACACAAATAGTGCAGATACTAAGATGGACAATTAATAAATGGGACCTCATGAAACTGAAAAGCTTCTGTAAGGGAAAGAACATTGTCAATAGAGCAAAACAGGAGCCTACAGAATGGAAAAAGATCTTCACCATCCCCACATCTGTCAGAGAGCTGGTCTCCAAAAAATGTAAAGAACTCGAGAAACTAGACATCAACAAATCAAATAATCTAACTTTAAAAATGGGGTATAGATCTAAACAGAGAATTCTCAACAGAAGAATCCCAAATGGCTAAAAAAAAATGTTTAAAGAAATGTTTTAACATTTAAAGGAATGTTCAGCATCCTTAGCGATCGGGGAAATACAAATCAAAACAACTCTGAGGTTCCTTCTTATGCCTATCAGAATGGCAAGGACCAAAATTATAAGTGACAGCTCATGCTGGAGAGGATATGGAGCAAAGGGAACACTCCTCCATTGATGGGAGGAATACAAATTTGTATAGCCACTTGAAAATCAATATAGTGGTTTTTCAGAAAATTGAGAACCGATCTACCTCAAGACCCAGATAGGACCGGGTCTGAATGAGCATGTGATCATACCGGACTCTCTGATTGTGGCTGACAATGGGAGCTGACTGAGAAGCCATTGATAAAGGCACCGGGACTTGTTTTTACAGCATGTTTTGGCTTTTTGGAACCCTAGTCTATATGGATGCACAGCTCTCTGGGCCTGGATGTAGTGGGGAGAGCCTTGGACTTCCCACAGGGCAGGGTTCCCTGCCCTCTCTCAAGCAGGGTGGGAGAGGGAGGAGGGGGTGTGGGAGTGGGAGGGGATTGGGAGGAGGGAAGGAAGTGTAAATAATTGAATGGAAAAATAAAAAAATAAAAATAAAAAGACCCAGCTATACCATTCTTGGGCATATACCCAAACAATGCTTAATTATACAACAAGGCACTTACTTCACTATGTTCATAGAGGTGTTTTTCATAACAGCCAGACAAAGAAACAACCTAGATGTCCCTCAACTGAAGAATGGATAAAGAAAATATGAAAATATGGTGTATTTACACAATGGAGTATTAGTCAGCTGTTAAAAACTACGGCATCATGAAATTTGAAGGCAAATGGATAGAACTAGAAAAAATTCATCCTGAGTGAGGTAACCCATACCCAGAAAGACAAACATGGTGTGTACTTACTTATAAGTGGATATTAGCTGTAAAGGATAAGCAAGCTACAATCCAAAGAACAAGAGAAGCTAGGTAACAAGGAGGCTCAAGGGGGACATTCAGATCTCCCTGGAAAGGGGAAACAGAAGAGATTTTGTGGTGGACTGGGGGCAGGCAGGGATAGGAACATGGGGGATCAGGTGGGGGAGGGGAGAGTACTGCAAGAGTTGAATAGAAAGGGGGGTCATTCCAGGGTACAATGGAAACTCCCAGGAACATACAAGGGTGATCCCAGCTAGGACTCTTAGCAAAAGGGGATACACAGCCTAAACTGGCCACCTCCTGTGATCAGGCAAGGCTGCCAATGGAAGGACTGGGACACCAACCCAGTCACATAACCTTTGACATATAGTCTGTCCTGCCTATGGGATTTGCAGGGATAAGGGTGACACAGAGGTTGTGGGAGTGTCTAATCAATGACTGGTCCAGCCTGAAACCCATGCCATGTGAGTGAACCCACCCTTGACACTGCCTGGAGAGCCAGGATCCAGAGGCTGGATGGCCCAGAGACTCAGGATAGAAGCAAACATGACTATAAAAAAAAAAAATGTCAATGTAATGATGCCTAATGATATTCTGCCATAGTCATAGATTGGTACCTAGCCCAATAGTCATCAGACAGCCTTCATCCAGTAACTGATAGATACAGATGCAGAGACCCACAGTCAAACACTAGGCTGAGTTCAGGGAATCCTGAAGAGAGGGAGGAAGGATTGTATAAGGAAGAGGAGTCAAGGACATTACAGGAAAACCCACAGAATCAACTAACCTGGGCTCATAGTAGCCCACAAAGACTGGACAACAACAGAGAGCTTGCATGGGACAGACCCTCTGCATGTAGGTGACAGGAGTGTAGCTTGGTCTTCTTGTGGGACTCCTAGTAGTGGGAGCAGGGGCTTTCTCTGACTCTCGCATGGCTTTTGGGACCCTATTCCTCATACTGGGTCATCTTGCCCAGCCTTAATACAAGGTGAGGTACTTAGTCTTACTACAGTTTGATATGCCATGTTTTGTTGATATCTACGGGAGGTCTGCCCTTTTCCGAATAGAAATGGAGGAGTGGATGGTGGTAAAGGTAGAGGGGAGATGGGGGACTGGGAGGAGAGCAGAGTTGGAAAACTGTGGCCAGGATGTAAAAGACAGACAGACAGACAGATAGAATGAACATACCTTGTTGTAGAATATTATTTTAAGATGTTTTACATTGGTTTATGCTATGAAACATTTGTTTAATGATGCAAAGATGTGTTGCATTCCTTTATGTTGTATTTGTTTAACTCTGTGAAGCTGTGATTTTTTTTTTTTTTTTTGCCTCTCTAAAACACCTGATTGATCTAACAAACAGCTAAGCGGCCAATAGCTGGACAAAGAAAGGACAGGTGGAGCTGGCAGGCAGAGAGAATAAATAGGAGAAAAAGGAGGATCAAGAAGAAAGGAGTGAGAAGAGAACAAGAAGGGGAGGATACTAGGGACCAGCCACCCATCCATCCATCCACTCAGACACCCAGACACTCAGCCAGGGAGTAAGATTGAAAGTAAGATACACAGAAGAAAAGGAAAATGCCCAGAGGCAACAGGTAGATGGAATAATTTAAGAAAAGCTGGCAAGAGGCCAAGATAAAAAACACTGATGACAGCTTATACTGGAGAGGATGTGGGGTGAAGGGAACACTCCTGCATTGCTGGTGAGAGTGCAAACTGGTATAGCACCTTTGGATATCAGTATTGTGATTTCTCAGAAAATTAGAAAACAATCTACCTCAAGACCCAGCAATACCACCTTTGGGTATATACCCAAAGGATGCTCAATAATACCACAAGGACATGTGCTCAACTATGTTCATAGCAGCATTATTTGTCATAGCCAGAACCTGAAAACAACCTAAATGCCCCTCAACCAAAGAATGGATAAAGAAAATGTGGTACATTTACACAATGGAGCACTACACAGCAATAAAAAAAAATGACACCATGAAATTTGCAGGCAAATGGATGGATCTAGAAAACATCATATTGAGTGAGGTAACCCAGACCCAGAAAGACAAATATAATATGTACTCATTCATATGTGGCTTGTAGACATAAAGCAAAGGAAAAAAACCAACCTATAGTCTAAAACCCTAGACAACAAAGAGGACCCTAAGATCTACATGGATCTCCATAGGAAGGAGAAAAAGACAAGATCTCCTGAGTAAATTGGGAATGTGTAGGTCCCAGGAGAGGGTAGAATGGAAAAAGAAAGTATAGGAGGGGGCGGAGATAAATGTATAGCTCAATAAAAACAAATTAAAAAGAAAAAAGCTGGCAAGAAACAAGCCAAACTAAGTCTAGGCATTTATAAGAAAAAATAAGACTCCTTGTGATTTATTTGTGTATTACACTGTCTACAAAAATATATATAGATGTCCACCTAACAACACAGAGAAAAAGGAGGAAGGTTCATTTCTACGAGGAAATTAATGGTCACTTTTCATACTTTCCACTGTACTCTAAATTTTTCAACAGTAGTCATAGATTACACAAAATGCTTTTGAAATTGGAAATTTTCTTTAAATATTCAGAAAATCAGATCCTTTTGCCAAGCTTACTGCACACCCGTGTGACACAAGTGCAGACCCTGAGCACACTCACCTTCCGGCATCACAGTCTGTGTCATCCGGGATCCCGCATTGGGGGCAATGGTGTTACAGTGAATGTTGCTCTTCCTGCCTTCAATTGCCAGAGTGTTGCAGAGGCCCAGAATGCCCAGCTTTGCAGCACTATAATTTGCCTGGCCAAAGTTGCCATATATGCCAGAAGCTGAGGAAGTCATGATGATCCTAAAAGAAAGCAACCCCTCAGCATCATCTCTCCCGTGGTTTGCTAACACTGACACCCGACCTCATTCCTGATGCTGTGGAGTCTGTCAAAGGCAACTCTACAAACCATCCTTCACTTCTCACAGCTGTGATTCCTATAGTTACAGTACTGTTGATATAAATGTGATGCTTCAAAACTCAACTACAGGATTTAAGTGCATAGAAAGGATCTCTGGTGGGAGCCAAGTGAATTTAAATATAGCAATGTTTATATATTATCTATAAAAACCAAAAATATTTACAAATATAAATTAGCAACATTAAATTACAATTTTAGCAAGAAATAATACACTTGTAATTCTCATCACTTGTCTGCTCAGTTTCTGAATAATTCTAAACGCCATCTTATAACCTAACCCACACTCACTCAACTTAGAACATATAAAATAAATCACACCATTTACTTTCAGAACTGTCAAGATCATGATAAAACAGAGGTCTCAGAAAAATTTAGCATTAATACCAACTGCTCCTATAAGTGTCTGAAGCCTAAATTGCAGGGCTGAGCCTGACATCAGAGTAGACAGTACAAATGGACCCACATCGAGTTATACGTAAGCAGGAATACACGGGAGTCCTGTTGCCAAGAGTTCACAAAGTCTAACCCATGGTGTGCTAGCACAGAAGACATGGCAGCTCATCTCTGTCTAACTGGTTACTGGACACAACAAATAACATTGTGGTTAAGAGCAAATCTTCAGTGTCTACACAGCTTTCTATTATTGTTGTGTGCAGTTTCCTACAAAACTAAACATCTTCCATCTTGAAAGGAAGCACATTAAGTCACACGATGATTACGGAGGTGAAATAACAGGATGTTCTGAGGAGAGGTAAAAAAGCATTCCATGTTGCCATGATGCTGGGAAGCTCATTAAGTAAACTACTCAACAACTTCAGGAAGTCTCTGAAACCAACAAGATTCACTAACCTTTCTCTCCCCAAGGGTATAGAAGTAGTAAAGACAGTTGCTAAAAGACAACCTAGCTGAGCTGACTGGAAGAGGCTCAAATCCACTGAGACACCTGGAATGTCACTCCCCAACCTGTTGAACATCCTGCAGGCTGTTCAGTGAGCTCCTGAAATCCAGCTTTTGTGAGCTGTCACCATGCTAAGGTGTTGTTTTGGTGACACATTTATGCTCCTCTTAGTGGCCCATCACCCATACTCCTTATTTTGTTTTGTTTTGCTGAGCTGAACTCTGGTGGTTTCTGTACTTCTGGTCTATTGTTGGCTCTCTATCTGGGATGAATAGACATTGATTCACAATTCATATCCCCAAAAGTAGTGTCACACAACAAAAGTAATAAAGACTCATGGGAAATGTATTAAAACTAAAGAGCACATGGTAAAAGAAAAACACAGACCTAGTGTGCACTGTCCAGCACTTTAGAGCCTGCACGTGTGTGAGAATACTTGCCCCAGGACCAGACAACTATTTAAGAGCACTTGGTGTGCCGGGCGATGGTGGCGCACACCTTTAATCCCAGCACTCGGGAGGCAGAGGCAGGCGGATCTCTGTGAGTTCGAGACCAGCCTGGTCTACAGAGCTAGTTCTAGGACAGGCTCCAAAGCCACAGAGAAACCCTGTCTCGAAAAACCAAAAAAAAATTTAAAAAAAAATAAAAAAATAAAAAAAAAATAGCACTTGGTGCAAACACCTCCAGTCCTCTCTGGTGACTTCAGATAACTTTACCTTCCATATTTCTGTTTCTTCATATGATCCCACGCTGCCCGGGTCACTTGGAAGGAGCCCCGCAAATGAACTCTATGAATTATATCTAAAAGGAAATTATTTTCTATATATTTTGTCAAAAGTTAAGTATGCCTTAGAATGAGCTTATATAAACATATTAGGCTTGTACACATTTACACAAACATATCATTTTATATCTAGCATTTATAGCCACCTACTGTCATATTCAGATAACCACTTTTGCTTTTGTCAAAATTATATATAACCAATCTGTAATTCATACCCATACCTATGAGCTTTTCCTATAACTTATAAAATTATTGTAATCCTTGTATATATCTACGCATAATGCTATACTTAATTAATGACCATTCAAGATAAAAATTTGTTACTATAACCTGCATGGGCAGGGAGACAGTTCAGTTGGTTTTTTTTTACATCTCTACCTGAATGTGTACCAGGCAACACAAACTTACCAAAGCAAATTCTGACTACCCTCCCCTAAGTAAGCATGTGTAGGGATTCAGCTCAGCTGGCAAAGTGTTGTCACATATGTACGAGACCCTGAGTGAGAGTCCCAGAAGTCATGGGAGAAGTTAGACATGGGGGTAAATGTGTGTAGTTCCAGTGGAGGGAGGCGAAGAAGGTCCTGGGCCTTCCTACCCAGCCAGTCTAGCCTAACGATGCGCTCCAGACCAATGAGAGGCCCTGGCTCAAAGGAGGTAGGTGGCATTTCTGAAGATGATAATCCAGCATTATCTCTGGCATATAAATGCCACAAATTCACATGAACTAATATACGTGCACTAAAAGCAAATATCTAAATAAATAATACCCATAAATTTTACATATATAACTTGTACAAAAAATAACAAAACATAGTTAGACCACACTGCTCATCATCGGGGAACATTTATAAAATACTCACTGTTATCTCTATTTTTGTCATGATTTTCAAATGAGTTAGAGGGGTCTACTTTCAACGACTTAAATCCAGTAAACCAACCATTTGGGAACACTTTAGAGAAACAACTCTAGATTGAGTGTTGTCTTGGTTTTGACCATTCTTACCTATTTGGGTTCACTCTGGAACCCCAAAAAATGTTTTTATACAAATACAGATGAAAGGGAAGGTAAATGCAAAACCAAGACTAGAAAAGGGGGTGACGGGTTGGGGGACTGAGTGGGGTGGAATCTCTTCAGTTAGACGGCAAAGCCCCACATGCTAGCCAATCTTCTCTTTCTCAGCTTTCCTTTCCAAACTGTCCCAAGGAAAAGGGACTAAAAGCTTTCCTTTGCTTAATTCTGGGTCACAAGGATACCATCCATGCCTCTTCCAAAAGTTCAAGGGCCAGAAGCTGAACTCTTAGCAATGATGGGATCACCCCAGCTTAGCTGCTAAGCCAGCCACTGTCCCACCACCGATTTGTTTACCTGTGATGGCTGATGAAAACTACCACAAACAGGAACAGAAGAAAAATAAACTACAAATGTGATTTCACCATTGTATCAACTCAACCTTGGCAACACGGGGAAGGAAAATGAAAAATATTTCGTA
This sequence comes from Microtus ochrogaster, assembly GCF_000317375.1. Taxonomy (NCBI): domain Eukaryota; kingdom Metazoa; phylum Chordata; class Mammalia; order Rodentia; family Cricetidae; genus Microtus; species Microtus ochrogaster. The sequence goes on along the minus strand of NC_022020.1, from coordinate 37,508,225 downwards.
TTTATTAGAAACTTCAGATAAGCGTGTAGGTTTTGTTCTACTCTCCTAACATCTTTGATTTTAATTTGTAGTGCCCTGGGCTCTTCTAAATCCTGCTCTACTCCTGGGGGGCAAGAGGACAGCTATATAAAACATACAAAAAAAAATTGTTGACAGCCTCTTAGGGAGAGAAAAGGAGAAACATTGCAAGAAACAAAACTGTTTTCCGTAACTTCTGCAAATGACTTACCTATTTTTCAACAAATGTTTAAAAATATGATACTTCTAACTATAAAAATCATTGTCAATAGAGTAAATTCATTTATATTAACAGCAGCAAATGGCAAGTATTTCCTTAACTACATAAACACATTAAATATTAAAAAGACAATGTATAGTTCCGTTCCACAGAAGCATGAGAAACAGCTTACCCCAGTCTTCATCACTTATCCTGGAGAAGGAACGGTCCCTCAGGATTCTAAAATATTGATAATATGTATGGTCAGAGTAAAAGGAAAAATATACAGTGATGAATACAATGGTGTGTAAAATGAAGATTAAAAACTCACCCAGCATTGTTGACCACAATATCTACAATATAAGAAAGGTCAAAGTTACATAAACGAAAGCAATCATATTAATTTGCACCTGCTTACAACTCACATTTATTTTAAAAACTGATTTTTAAAGCCTATCCCCCCCAAGAAAAACTAAACACAACAAGAATGCTGCCAAAACAAAATTTCATAGCGATAGCCAAAATGACTAACTGCAAACAACACAATCATCACGTCGTACCTTCCTGTCAGGCATAAGTATCTATATTTCCTTTCTTCTACCAAAATCCTTTTCACTCAGAGGGCTGGCTACACCTCTTGAGTTCTGAGGACTCAGAATCAATATAAGCCATCTTGCACTTAACTTCAAGCCCACTCAGAAAGGTAACAGTTCTGTCCTTGCTCCTGAACAGAGAAAATATCAAAAGTTCAGGAAGTCACTGAAGCAAGCACCAGGATTCAGGCCTGCAATCCAACCACTTGAGAGGTGAGGGCCAGAGGCTCTTGAGATGAAAGCCAGCCTCGGCTACACAGCAAGTCTGAGGATAGCCTGTACTACAAGAGACCTTGTCTCAAAAAAAAAAAAAATCCACCCCCACCCCCCAAAAAAAAGAGAAGAAAAGAAAACCACTGAAGTCAGAAACTAATGCTCTATTTGATGTCTTCATAAGTTCACTATCCAAAGCAAGGAAAGCTTTTGCAGCCATCCTCTGCCTTCACTCTGCGGTTTGTGTCCCTGTCAAATAGCACCTGACCATGGCTCTTATGATTCGACCTAACCAAACTAGAACAAGAAGTGTGTTAAACCCCACAAGGGAGGGGCACACTCAAGTGACAAAAGGAAGTGTCGTCCAGACTGGAAACACAGTTTCCCTTCCCTTTAGCGACCCATTCATTTTAGTGAGAATGTGCGGGGTTAACCAGGAGGAGGTTCCAGAAAGAGAGGAAGGACCAACAGTACACTTCTAAAATGAAGAGCCTGATTGCGCTGGGTAGTTTTATGTCAACTTGACACAAACTAAATCTGAGAGATGGAAGCCTCAATTAAGAAAATGCCTCCCCATGAGTGGTGGTGGCGCACACCTTTAATCCCAGCACTCAGGAGGCAGAGGCAGGCGGATCTCTATGAGCTCAAGGCCAGCCTGGTCTACACGAGCTAGTTCCAGAACAGGCTCCAAAGAGAAACCCTGTCTCGAAAAACCAAAAAGAA
>NC_022020.1:37501511-37506354 GCF_000317375.1 Microtus ochrogaster | reverse complement strand
AGAGAGAGAGAGAGAGAGAGAGAGAGAGAGAGAGAGAGAGAGAGAGAAGAAAGCAAATGCTTCCCAAGATCTGGCTATAGGCAAGCCTGTGGGGCATTTCCTTAATTAGTGATTGATGGCCCACTGTAGGTGGTGCCATCCCTGGGCCTGGGTTCTATAAGAAAAGAGGCTAAGCAAGCCATGGGAAGTAAGTTAATAAGTAGAGTTCCTCCATGGCTGCTGCATCCACTCCTGCCTCCAGGTTCCTGACCTGTTTGAGTTCCTGTCCTGACTTTCTCTGATGATGGCTGGTGATATGGAAGTGTAAGCCACATAAATCCTTTCCTCTCCAACTTGCTTTTTGTTCACAGTGTTCATCACAGTAATAGAAACCCTAAGAAACACTTATATATATATTTCTTCTAAATTTATATGCTATCAAATCTTATGAACATAATTATTAAAATGAATGCACCAGGTCCATTACTGCCAAAATACTGATTTATCTCAAAAAAAGTATTTAAAACTTAATTGAATTATGATTAAAAAGGGCAAAGATTTTATGCTCATAAAACTTTTTAATCATTTAAGGAGCAAAAAATAAAAAAGCTAAACATATATATATATATATATATATGTTATTATATACCTCACCTATTATGAAATAAAACAGGTTAAATAAAATATTTGAATTATAAGACAAACCCAAAAATGTAATTAGCAAGAGAGATTTGTTTGTTAAAGAAATGTCAATTCAAAAATATTGTATTGGGAAGCTAGGAAATGCTTTATAAGGCCATGTACCAGCTAGCTTTCATTGTCAATTCACCCACCCTATAAGCACCTGGAAGAAAGTCTCACTGAAAGATTGTCTACGTTGAGTTTGCCTATGGGCAAGTCTGTGGAAGACTATCTAATTAAACTAATTGAAATGTGAAGACCTGGCCCACCACAGGTGGCACCATTCCTTAGGCAGGGTTTTCTGAACTGTGCATGGGAAATCGAGCTCAGCCCAAGCAAACAAGGAGCATGCAAGCACTCACTTCCCCGCTGCCAACCACTGTGCCACACCTGGTATTTAAGCCCTGTCATGACTTCTCACAATGATGGGCTGTAGCCAAGGCCTACAAGTCAAAATAAATCCCTTTCTCCCCTAAGTTGTTTTTCCTGGCAGTTTTTAACCATCACAACAGAAATGGAACTTATAGAAACCACACAAACCAGGAAAGCTCACCTATTCTGCCGAAAGCATCCAGTGCTGTCTTCACGAGCTTCTCTCCTTCTTCAACCGAATCTGAGAAGAACAACGAGGACAAAACATCAATAGTTTTCCCACAAATCACTTTCTGTGGCTCAGGGCACACGGCTGATACTATCACCAAACAGAATTAAACTCAAAAAAGGGACAAAGCAATCAACACAGAGTCTAATATTACCAAAGAAATGTTTATGCCAGACAGTTCATTAACCAGCAAAATCAGGGTAGACTGGATGAATAAAAGATGCTTGCAAGAACTATAGCAATACTGCCCAATAAGACTGCTTATGGAAAAGGGGAGGCAGCTGACCCAGCAAAGGCTGCTCACCACTTAGCACAGTAGACTGAGAAGCCTTTAAAAGGGTGCAAAAAAGAATAAAAGATGATGCCGTGGAGGTATGCGAGATCTTTAGTTTAAACCTACCTGTAAGAACACAGCAATCTAAGTACCACAACCATTGATGAAATTACCTACATTAAAAGTTTAGAGATTTCTCACATATGATATAAAGTATGTTCTCAAAAGGCTTGGTAGATAGGTAGACTCTAATTTCATAGTTACAGTGGAATGCTGAGTTATGTCTCAGAGATGACTAGCGTGAGCAGTGTTCATCAGCAGAAGGAAAGCTGACAGTACACGCTTGTCACATACCATTGCTGGGACAGTCTATGCCTGTTACATACCGTAATTGGCCACTGCCTTCCCACCTTTCCTTCTTATTTCCTCCACGACTCTGTCTGCGGCTGAGGAGCCTTTACCAACTCCCTTGAAGTCTCCTCCTAAGTCATTCACTGCAATGAAAAACAAGCAAACAGTTCATTTTTCACATCTTCCAAGTACATCAGATATAAAATCCAAATTATCGGTGTATCTCTTCAATCATCTATCTGCCCACTTCCCCAGCTATGTTACCACCAATCTTACCAAGTACAAGGTAAATGTGTGTGATCAAAAGAGGCCTCTTGGCTGGGACGCAGCTGTGCTGTGCGGTGCTCACCTCACATGGGCAAGCCCAGATTCATCTCCAGCACCAAGAAAACAAAGTTTCCAACACAGATACGAACAGCAAATACTTAAACCCAGGTTCATGTCATGAATTCTTTACTTTCACTATGTTTTTCCTCTTTGGAAATAGAAAGGGATATGACAACCCCTTTTGGAAAAAAAAAACATAAGGGGGGAAATGAGTGCGGGAGGGGTGTGAAAAAAATCGCTTCAGGAGTAAATATACAAGAAAACAATGCAGAGGTTTCGGAAGCTTTAGAACAAACAAAGAAGTGGGCCTTGGAGTTTCTGACTTCCTGAAAGTTAAGTGAATAACAAAAGTTTTAGCATAAGTACTTTTCCAGGCCAAAGTAACCGAGTACTAGGGACAGATGACAAACTCAGCTACACAGAATTAAACATAACATGCAAGCACTAATGTTACGTACAGATCAACGCCAAGTAACCTAGAAAAGCAGAATTTAAGAAAAGTATTTGGAGCATTTGGAGTAGATGGCTCCTGGAAGGGGGCTGTGGGGAAGGACTTGGTTTTCTTTAAGGGGCTGGCCACTGGGAGTCTGGCCATGCTCCACTGGGTATAGGGCCAATACAAGCTGGACTTTTCTTTTTCTCCTCCTCCTCTTCTTCTTCTGGGAAAGGAGGTCACAAGGGAGGGTGAGAGGTCTGACCTGGGAAGGCTTGGGAAGTGAGTGTGATCAGGGTACATAATGTGAAATTCCCAAATCATCAATAAAAATACGATGTTTGCTGGGGGAAGAAAAGTATTTGTGGTGAAGACTGCATTGTGAATGTCATTTCCTTTATGGCTGTCACATGATTTCAGCATAACCTAATAAAGTACTAATCACAATGGTGAGAGGTTACATACTACAATTATGTTTTCCAATATTGATGAGGGTTTTTTTCTGAAGGAAAACATCCTTTTTAACTGAAGTGAGATGATAAATGAAGGAGAGAGAAAAAAAGAAAACACCTAGCACACTAAAAACCGCCACAAGAAATATGTTTTCAGTTCTTTTTTTCTTTTTTAAAAAAAATGAGTTTTCCAAATTTAGGCAGGGATGTTTTCCTAATCTAGTAATATTACCAATCTTGTTGAAAATGAAAACTCTCTGTAAATACACAAATAATAAACAAGTTTACACTACCCTCGAGACATAGAAAGAGGGATGATTATTCAAAATCTGAATTCTATTAATTGTTCATTTCCATGCAATTATTCAAATGACAGAAAACAACTACTTAAAAACAATCAAAATTTAGAGACAGGCAAGAGTTTTGATGACTCTTTTTAAATTAATTTTACATTTTTAATTAAAATATAATTACATTACTTCCCCTTCCCTTTCTTCCTTCTTTAAAAAATAAAATAAAATATCACAAGAACTTCTAAGACCAAATTGACAAATACAGCATTTCAGTGTAATGAAACACTGCCCCCAAGTGGAGAAGTTAGAAAGTGCAATCAGACACAAACACTGAAGGTTGGATAATGCAGAGAAAAAGGACACTTTGCTAAAAGTACTGGAACAGTTAGTTACTCAATAGATCGCCATATTAGAAAACTAAACTATCAAATTCGCTCCGTTACCAGGTCTCAATCCTGCGACCTAGAAACACCCTATTCAAGTGCTGAATGGCTGGGAAAGCAATAATTTACAAGTTTATTTGTAATCAAATATGAAAAGCATGGTTGGTACCCATGCTATGTAGCAAGGCTGCCACTCCAATGCATGGTCAAAGTTCCAGATGCAATAGTAACACACCAAGCAGTTTATATTTATGTAGGTCTCCCATCCTTTAACAGTTATAAACTGAGGCATTTAAGGTTCACAGTTCTTTAAAACTTCACAATAATAACTACTCCTGTGTTCAGTGATTAAAACAGTTTACACCTTAACTCAGACTAGTATAAGCAAATGTCAGTCTAGAACCAGAACTTCTTATTGTGCTCCTCAGTCACACCCAAGCTACTTGACCTTAGAAAGAAAAATCATTTCTACTGAGAAAATCAAGCACGTTCACTTGAGGAAGACACAGAGAAAGGCTAAAACAGCCACTCCCCTCAGGTCAATGGCATGCGCGGGTAGATCATGATAGCGGAGGATAGTATTCTCAGCTGAATCAACAACAAGTTTCTACAGTGTGATATATTTGTCAGTTCTCCCTTTAAAAATCCCTTTCAGGAGCCTGGGTCCCAGCATGTGCTTGTAATCCTCGCACACGGGAAACAGGAAAGAGGACCAACAGCTTCAGAGACACCCTTCGCTAGGCAGTTAATTCTAGACTAGCCTGGCTATGGCAGATCCTATCTATAAAAAAAAAAAAAAAAAAAAAGCTCACACCCTGGAAGGTCTCTAGCTGGGCAGTCTACTAAGGACTGTTTTGTTCTATTTGGTTAGGTTGGGTTGGGGGTTGGTGCTCCTAAAAATCTACTCTCAAGAGTTTCAGTATAAAAGAACCTGAAATGACCCTATCCTATAGCAACACTGACGAATATCTTGCATATCATCATAGAACCTTCATCTGGTGATGGATGGCGTTAGAGACATAGACCCACACTGGAGCACTGGACTGAGCTCTCAAGGTCCCAATGAGGA
>NC_022020.1:37499783-37501036 GCF_000317375.1 Microtus ochrogaster | reverse complement strand
AAAAAAAAAAGAGTTTCAGTATATAATGGCTGTATTGGAAATTCACAGATCCAGGGAATTCTAAAATACACATGGACAACACCCCTCACATACACACACTCACACGATCACACACATACATACACTCACACAATCACATACACACACACTCACATATACACACTCACACAATCACATACACATACACACACTCACACAATCACACACACATACACACACTCACACAATCACATACATACACACACATAATCACATACACACACTCACACGATCACACACACACTCACACAATCACACACACTCACATACACACTCACACAATCACACACACATACACACACTCACACAATCACATACACATACACACACATACACACACTCACACAATCACACACACACACTCACATACACACTCACACAATCACACACACATACACACACTCACATATACACACTCACACAATCACATACATACACACACATACACACACACATAATCACATACACACACTCAGACAGTATTCCACAATTAGCTTCACAGGTAAATAAACTAAAAGAGCCACATTATCCAGCTGCAGTCATCTTAGAGCTACACACAGAGAATATTCCCACTTCCCACAGTTGCCCGTGCCATGGCTGTGGCTCTGAAGAACTCATAAGCGCCAGCCACTGCTCTAACTCACGTGTCTCTGAGCACTGCTGACCTCACACTTCATTCTCAGGTCCTTCGCTGCTTTGCCTGCTTAGTTGACCACACTTTGTTTGGGATATGTTTCTCAGATACATTTTTTTTTTTTGTTTCAATACAGGGTTTCTCCGGCTGATTAGGCCAGCTGACCGTTGGGCTTTCAAAGGGCTGAAATTACGGCCACCTGGGCCATGACATCCAGCATTTTCTTCTGTCATGACTTCTGGGAATCTAACTGAGGCTTTGCCATCTCTCCAGAACCTGCTCACCTTTAATCTGCATAAACCATGCAAACCAACCAGACTCACTTCCCTCAGGGCCCCTTCTCCACCTCACTAAGACTTCCAACATTCTTCCTCAACCTCTCCCTCTTCAGAAAAGCACTGACCCTGGTCTTCAATTTCCTCAGGACTCTTAGTTCCCAATTCAGGTCCAGGGCTCGACCAGGGGCTTGGCGCTCTAACCCTTGGGTCTGCAGTGAACTGCCGGGTGCGCTAAGAAGTCCCTATGTCCAGGTGCGCTGAGAAGTCCCTATGTCCAGGTGCGCTGAGAAGTCCCTATGTCC
>NC_022020.1:37497484-37498293 GCF_000317375.1 Microtus ochrogaster | reverse complement strand
AGAGTGAAGGCAGGACTATTAGGGGTTCAAGGGCAGACTAAGTAACCTGACAACAATACCTGTTTCAAAAGAGAGAAAAGAAAAATTAGCAAGGTATTACATATGTGTTGTGTATGTTATACATGTGTGTGTGTGTGATTTTTTTACATTAGAGAAAAACAGCTTCTACAAGGCATAGCCAGTAGTTGCTGAGGACCTTGTTGAGTTTCATCTTAAGCTACATAGCTGCCAGGGAACCGAGGGAGGGAAATCGGGGCTGGCTATCAAATTGTTTTCAAAGTCTGATAGAAAGACAGACAGTCCTGTGTCTTGGCTCAGGAAGAATCTTTTCTAGAATGGCTACAAATGTATCTGAATGCATGAAGGGCTCAGAAGTGAAGAGCCACTCAGAAAGCAAAGTCCTGAACTAGCTATCTGACTTGACCCTTGCTACTCATGCTACTCAGAACAAACACTGCAGGCTAGGGAGCTACGAAACAGGATTCCCACCACCACCACCAGCAGCAGCAGTTCTAGTGATTAGAATGGCCAAGCCTCAGACTTATAGAGGACTGTGGGGTTCCCTGCAGACTTTAGAGCAGGCAGGGAAAAAACTTCAGAGGGAGGTCAGAATGAACTCAACTGGATTTTATTGTAACTAGAGCTGGACCAGGACTTCCGAGAGTCTGGTCCAGATCATTTTCCTTTGGTCATACAATTTTGGAGAAAAGGTATTCGGATAACAATTAATTCAGTCCCATGGGTACAGCAAAGCGTGCACTGAAGCTCTTCGCAAAATACATATGGCTTCATCTGTAAGATGGGTACCT
>NC_022020.1:37492929-37497196 GCF_000317375.1 Microtus ochrogaster | reverse complement strand
ACTGAGGTAAACACGATGCCTGTGGGAGTCATGACTGGCCTGGCCGTAAGATAACACTTAGGCTATAGTAAAGTACAAATGACATCTCTCACAAGGATGGGGTATAGGACCTAAAGACAGTGCTCAAGATTTAGGGAGAATGGGCCTGGGATTAATAAAAACATAAATTCTGGGAGGTCCGGGTAGACCTGCCTCATCAGACAGCAACGAGCAGCAGTGGTAAAATGCACCACCCCTGGCATTCCAGGGGAGCAGCTCCGCACCTCATTCCACTGGAGAAGCAAACTGTGGGTGTAACTTCCCTGGATCCTCTGGCACTTACCTGTGTGCACGAGGCCTTTCTGCCCCCTACAGCTCTCTATTCCCTTAGTGGGGCCAGATGGGAAGAAGCCTGGGGCCTGAGGCCTAAGACAAGAGGACTGGATGTCCGAGGGAGTTTCTGCAACCCTAGTCCCTTTAGATGGCCTCTCATTAGCGAGGACACAGCCTTCCTGACTTAATCCTCATCAAAAAGCCACACCTCAGCACAGCTGGGACTCAGTTTCAAGACCATCAGTCAAGCTTAGCAATCCCTGTAATTGATTATCTTTGCCTCACCAAGGAGGCCAGCATTTCCTTAAAGGAGAAGAAAACTGGAAAAGAAAGACGAAGACCGATCCTTGGATCTCTTTTCCTGTTCATCTGTACCCAGTGCCTAATCAGCCCTGGCTTTAAATACTACCTACACAGGGGCGACGCTCAGATCACATATCAGAGGAGGAGCAGAGGAGCAGCACCAGCTGATTTAATACTAAATCTAACATTCTGTTTTGTTTAGGAACTGAACTGTCAGAGACCGAGAGTGGATTTGTAATGGAGACTGGTCACTGAAGAGAATAAAGAGTTGAAGGCTATCCTTGACCAACGATTGAATTCCAGGCCAGCCTGGGCTACATGTGGCAGTGAGAGAGAGAGAGAGAGAAAATAAAGAAAGGAAATAAGTTTTTCAACATAGACCTGGCCTCCATCTCAGAATGCTGCTCCCACTGCCTACTGCAAATCTAACAGAGATGTCTGCTGCCTGCCAGTCTGCTCCTCCGCCATTCTCCCCTGACTTGGGAAATGGACACATTTAGTTTTTCAGATGCTCAACTCAAAAACCTAGAATCATCCTTAACGTTCCTTCCCCTTACATTGCACACATAACCATTCAACAAACCCCACCCTACCTACGTTCAGAATACACCCAGAGTTCAATCTCCATTCCAACCATCCTTTCTAGACCACTAACCATTTCCTGCATGGATTTATGGCATGCTTTTCATAACCGTTTCCTGCATGGATTTATGGCATGCTTTTCATGACCAAAACCAATTACCTAAAGCAGGCTATTTAGGTAGAAACAAGAGCTTGATTAGCACAATGCTTGCTAGCATGCACAAAGCCCTGGGTTCTAGAGTACCTGTACCACAAACACCAGGCTAGAAGGCACACATTTGTAATTTCAGTGTGTGGGAGTGGAGGCAGGAAGAGCAGTTCAAGATCTTTGTTAACCTATGGGGTTCAAGGTCAGCCTGAGCTACGTGAGATGTTGTCTCCAAGAAGGGAAAGAGATCCAGAGCTTGGGCTATAGTTCAGTCAGTAAATTACTTGCCTTGCAAGCATGAAGCCCTGAGTTTGATCCCCAGAATCCACAAGAAACAACTGCGGATGGTGGTGCCCTCAATCCCAGGGCTGGGGAAGCAGAGCCGGGAGGACAGCTGGAGCTTGCTAGTTAGCTAGCCTAACCAAGTGCTTGTTCTTATGGGCTTGAGGGTGACCTGTATGCACGGGGGGAGGGAGAGGGGGGGAACGGACACAACAGAGTTAACACCACATGACAATAGGTGGAACCCGCATTTCTCCCGCTCTCTGGCTCTTCTCTTTCCTCACAAAGTCAACAGATTTTATGAAGGCAGTACACAGAAGGTTGGTTCACTGAAACCTAATCTCCTCCAAAGGTCCCACCTCAAAAACATCAAAACACCACTGTGAGACCAGACCTCACCATCTTAACACACACACACACACACACAAAACCAACTGGGACTAAATTTTACTACACGAAGCCTTGGAGAACACCCAAATCCTATGCAGTGAATTACTGTAATAGGTTCTGGCTAGTCTCCTTACTTGTACTTGTTTATTTTCATTTTAAAAAATTACAAAGTATATGCAAAACAACCAACCCATGTGCCCAGTCATCGTGCCCCTCCACTTCCTTTCCCCTCGTGATCTAGTCCAAGATGAACACCCAGAACAAAGCTTTAATCCCCTAACCAGGTCACTTGTGCTGCTCCTCCACGCCCACTCTGCAACCTTTAGCCATTCGAATCAGGTCAGAAGCCAACCGCTCTGTGTGTCCAGCCTCAGACTAACTTTATGCTCTTGTCTCTGGCTTTTATTCCCTTCAGTGACCCCACCAAGTCCAGCCACACTGACCCCCTTGCTAACTTTAAAACACACCAAACCTGCCCCCAGCCTCAAGAGTATAATTTCAGAGCAGAGGAGATCACTGGATGGCTAAGACCACACTGCCTATTCTTCCACAGGATCCAAGTTTGATTCCCAGCACCCACATACATGTCAAGTTCCAGAACCCTCTGCAGCTGCAGTCCCTGAGGATAAGGTATGAAACATAAGCAGACAAAACACCCATAACACATATGATGAATGATTTTTCAATAAAGAGTGTGATTTTACTTTATCACTGTTAGAAAAGGAACACTCTGGATGCTTGCCTTACCCACCGCTCTCCGAACTCTTTCTCATCAACACAAGAACCAAGACTGCTGCTGTGGTGGTGGAGGCTGGAGGAAGACAAGGCCTCCCAATACCACCAAGGAAGCAAGATCTCAACTCAAGCTGGTGACAGGCTCATGTGGTGCCATGCCTGACGGCCTGAGTTTAATCCCTTAGATCCACCAGCATGGGGAAGGAGAGAACCAGCTCCTGAAGGTTGTTCTCAGACTTCCACAACTGCTCCACAGAACACACACACACCACACACACACACACACACACACACACTTTGACTTTTTAAAATTAACTCTTTTATAAGATTTCATGTTGACTTATGAATTTAGTACAACTCAGACACACAATGTGTACTTGATACTGAGGTGTAAGTCAGTGTTCCTATATCTTTTACGAAGGCCTTAAATTTTCCACACAAGTTACTCAGTTAATACTACAGATTGGGGAAGTAGGCACAAAGGGATCGTGTAACTAAGCAGTAGATGAAGATTTCACCTGGTTTCAAGGTCAATCAGTGGATTTGCCTCGTGGACTGACTTTCCATCTGTCGGGATTGTACAACGTGGGAACACTCCGACTGTAGCCGGCAGGGATTTAAGCTGTGGTTTACCCATGGCTGTGTAAGTACAGCACAGAAAGAAGTCATGCCCATCTTGACTTGTAGCTTGACTTGTCCAAGATGCTACTTCCTCAGTTCAAGAGAACAAAACTTTCTGACTTGTCAACTGCAGTTCCTGCTAGAAGCCCTAACTCTGTCTTTTATGTCCATGCTCTCCAGTTAAAGCATAACTCAGAGACCTGGGTGCCGCTATCTTCTGCTCAGTTCCCTGCACCTGCCTCGGACGTGTGCAAAGTTTTACTAAAATGTGCCACTTATACAAAACCAAATTTGGGCTGTTAGAGTGGCAATCCCGTGCACTGGATTACAGCTAACATGGGGTTGATAGAAGGTTTAGAACGAAGCTTATATCTTAGTCAAAACAAAAGAAAATCTTACGCATAAATTTAAATATTCCACAATACTTTATATCGTGGAATATAAAGCACAGCATTTGTATTGTCATGAAATTAGAACATATCTTAAATGATGCCCTCAGCTTCAGGCACGGCTCAAGGGTTTGGTCACGGCAGTAAGAGTGAAAGAACCATAGCACTTCTGAGGCGGGGTTTCTGGAGCCATCCACCACAGAGCTCCAGCATGTCTTAGGGTTTCTACTGCCATGATGAAACACCGTGACCAAAAGCAAGAAGGGAGGGGAAGGGTTTATTTAGCTTACACTTTCACAACCAAGTTCATCATCAAAGAAGTCAGCACAGGAACTCAAACAACCTGGAGGGAACCTGGAGGCAGGAGCTGATGCAGAGGCCATGGAGGAGTGCTGCTTACTGGTTTGCTCCTCATCATGGCTTGCTCAGTCTGCTTGTTTTTTTGTTGTTATTGTTTTGTATTTTGTTTTCAAGACAGCGTTTCTCTGTAGCTTTTTTTTTTTTT
>NC_022020.1:37489873-37492693 GCF_000317375.1 Microtus ochrogaster | reverse complement strand
TGTCTGTCTGTCTGTCTGTCTGTCTGTAGTTTCACAAAAACTGAATCCTGCGTGTGTGTGTCTGTCTGTCTGCCTGTCACTTCAAAAAGACTGAATCCTGCCAATTAACACCTAACTAAAACCATCTTTCTGCCACATTTAGCTAATATTTTAATTCTGCTTCCTCGAACTTTCAGCTAGGACTTATCGCAATAGCACAATAACCACCCATAGGCAATAAGAGAACAAACAGACATATTGTCCTTGTATATCTGGTCTCTTTTGAAATCCAACACTCATCGTCTGAACTTAACATATTCAAAGGTTATAGGAAAGCAAGAACTGACACCCATGCTTATGTCACTGTAGTTTATTTCCCCTAATATTCTGAGAGAGAGCCTGACTGTAGAACCCAAGTCTGCCTGCTGTGAAATTATTTATGAAATAAGATTTGTGATGTGGGGGTGGGTGATGTCTGTGCAATTCTGTGTGCTTGGTTTGTTGTTCTGGGGGTTTGGGGCAGATTGTTTGCTTGTTTATTTCTTAATTTTACCAAGGGCTTCTCCTTTAATCTCTTGTCAAGAGATGAGCTTCTACCTCAAAACGTAACAGTCATTGGGATGGCTCAGTGGTTAAGAGAACCAACTGCTCTTCCAGAGGTTCAATTCTCAGCACCCACATGGCAGCTAACAACTGTCTATAACTCTAAGATCTGACACCATCACACAGGCATACATACAGGCAAAACACAAATGCACATAAAATAAAAATGAGTATTTTTTTTAAAAAGTTGCAGCTCATGAGACTAAAGCCAAGAGTCAATGCTTATACCTCTTTATCAATTCTTTTAAATGAGAAAGTCTATAGACATACTTGACTTTAGAAAGTGAGTTAAGCCAGGCATGATGGTGAAAATCTGTAATCTCAGCAAGCCAGGGCTTAAAAAAATAAAAATAAATAAATAAGCAACCTTTAAAAAGGAAAAAAATTAGCCTTGAACTAAAAACCTCTCTGACAGAAGTAAAAACTATGATGTTAAACCGTAATTCATTATGCACTAGGAGGACAAAAGGCACCTGTGAAAACTGTGCTTCTGCTGGCAGCTACTAATTTAAAAGACAACTTACCAACCACAAACGCTCCTCTTTCTGCAAAAGTCAGGGCATAAGCTCGGCCCAGTCCTAATCAGAAACAAAACAAAGAGAAAAAAGTTGCAAAATATTAGCATAATTATTTTAGTCCATGAAACTTGATCTCCATCTTAAAATAACAAGTCAGCAACTGGTTACAACTGCAGATGGCATCTTCGTTGGTACTCTCAACGTCCTCTCAACCCTCTTTCTGACTGCAAAAGATAAAAAGTTGGAGTCGCTTTTGCTGGCCTACTTTCCCTTTTTCCCTTATCATTCCCTAGCATCCTCCCCGGGTGCTCAATGCCAAGTGAAATTTTAAAAGTAGAAATGACAGCCGGACGGTGGTGGCGCATGCCTTTAACCCCAGCACTCTGGGAGGCTGTGAGTTCAAGGCCAGCCTGGTCTACAGAGTGAGTTCCAAGGCAGGTTCCAAAGCTACACAGATAAAACCTGTCTAAGGAGAGAGGGAGAGAGAGAGAGAGAGAGAGAGAGAGAGAGAGAGAGAGAGAGAGAGAGAGAAGAAATGACACAGATACCATATTATTACCAGTGCTCCAGCACCTGCTGCTTAAGAAGCCGCTTCTCCTGAAACATCCTCGTATTTAAAAAACCCGAGCCTAAAGAGGTAACTTCTTTTTTAAAAAAATATTTATTTATTATGTACACAATATTCTGTCTGTGTGTATGTCTGCAGGCCAGAAGAAGGCACCAGATCTCATTATAGATGGTGGTGAGCCACCATGTGGTTGCCAAGAATTGAACTCAGGACCTTTGGAAGAGTAGGCAATGCTCCTAACCACTGAGCCATCTCTCTAGCCCCCAAGAGGTAACTTCTTGATCTGGTCTCCTAATCCTTGGGCATCAGCTTTCATACTTCAGGTCCCTGATGTCCTAGGCTACTTAGACTATGACAGAAATCCAGCGACAGATCAAAGGGATGACTTCCAAAACCCCACTTCAAACGCAAATGCTTCTGCTGAATTCTTTACCATTCTAAAACATCCAGTGATTTCTATAACCTGTGCTGAACCTTGAATATCCACCTGCCAACTTCAAATCATTTTAACTCTAAATTTGAGAGACTAGCAAGTAGAGAGGAGCTTCGGGGAACCAACCAGCGAGAAGACACTTGTCTGGCTTAAACGTCTTTAACTTTTTTTTTTTTCAATTTTAGTTGCTAAGTGGAGAAGCTTAGCAAGAAATTTATATTTGGGAGTTTCTGATCCCGCAGCGCCTGCCCGGGACAGGGAACTCAGAAGTTCCTCAACCCCCTATCCTTCTTGGGCTCTCTGCAGGGCCTCTACTCCCTACATACTGCCTCTTTCTTCCTATCCCACCCAGCTTGCATCCAGAACCCTCCCCACTTAGGCCCCCCTGCCCTCTTTCGGCACATAACATCACCCAGCTCAGCCTGTCTGTGCACTGGGTCCGAATCCTCAGGGCAACCAAGCGGGCGGGAGTTCCTTTGTTTCTATAGCCTGCCTGCACCAAGCAAGGTAGGCGCTTTGTTTACGAGCTACTCAACCAGCTCGGAGACCTGATCTGGGTGCCAGGAGAGCCAGCATTGGGGAGAGCCATCATTGGGAGGGTACATCAGTAGGCAAGGAGACCTGATCCGGTAAAAGAAGATCCATAGGGGAGCATTTGGAGGAAGAGATGGGCAGACGCCAATGCAAGAATTCACCCAACAATCTGAAAAGCAACATGA
>NC_022020.1:37458746-37477520 GCF_000317375.1 Microtus ochrogaster | reverse complement strand
ACATGGACGGAGTGGGGAGGACCTTGGACTTTCCACAGGGCAGGGAACCCTGACTGCTCTTTGGACTGGAGAGGGAGGGGGAGAGGAATAGGGGAGGGAGAGAAGGGTGGAAGGAGGGGGAGGGAAATGGGAGGCTGGGAGGAGGAGGAAACTTGTTTTTTTTTCCTTTTCTCAATAAAAAGAAAAAGAAAAAAAGAAGGATTGATAAGTAAAAAAAAAATTTATATTTGGAGTAAACTGATAAATACATATATAAATGAACCAAAATGGATAAATTAATCAGAGTTTTTCCATTGTTGGTGGCAGACATGGGTAATGACAGCCCCTGGGAGATGGAGGGAGGAAGCTAAGGAGTTTAAAGCCAGCTTGGGCTAGATGAGACCCCCATCTCTTTAATAACAACTGGTGCAAAAGGGCCCCTTTACCTATAAGGGTGAGAGATCAAAGGTCTAACACATGGAGGTTAGATGCCACTCACTGCTGTGAAACTAATGGGGAAATTTCACTGCAAAACATCTGTCTACGTGGAGTTGTTTAATCTCCTGTCCTTTAAACTTGGCATTGCTTCGATTACAATTCTCCTACTCTGAAATACAAGACTGGCAGCTTTTCCACCGCCTGACTCACTTCAGAAATGCCTTTGCTCTCAAGTTCTCCTCTCCTCTCCCATTAGCCCTGTATCATCCCTCGCCCTTTCACACATTTGAGTTTGCAACCTTTGCCACAATTCAGGTGAACTTTGGTATGTGGCCCTCTCAAGAACCTGAATCACAAGACAGAGGAAAACAAACACTAAACGACCGACTGTTCAAAGTCAAGGGGCTGGCATCTCAATCCCTTGGGAGGAAAGCCGGGCCCAAAAAGTCTTTATATATATATATTAAAGATTTCTGTCTCTTCCCCGCCACTGCCTCCCATTTTCCTCCCCCTACCCCAATCAAGTCCCCCTCCCTTGTCAGCCCAAAGAGCAATCAGGGTTCCCTGCCCTGTGGGAAGTCCAAGGAACCCCCATCTCCATCCAGGTCCAGTAATGTGAACATCCAAACTGTCTAGGCTCCCACAAAGCCAGTACGTGCAGCTACAGTTACCCTGATACCAAAAAGTCTTTTTAAGCCCATGTGTGACTTGACAGAGGCCTAACCGTCCAAAGGCAGCAGAACTCACAGTCCATGGCCACCCACGAGAGAGGACAAACTTTTACCCAGTTGTGCACCCGGCTACACTGCTGACATCTCTCCCCTGGGAAAGCCGTGGGCCTTGGACGCTCCATCCCGTCCTCCTGAGCATCTGAGGACTCCGGAGCACCTGCCTGCATGGTCAATGTCCCGGTGCACCCGGTGCCCCTGGTGCCCCTACGTGCTCGGCCCACTCGGGTCCCCCTCGATCCACCACCAGCTCCGCATCCCGCAGCTGCACGCCGCAGCCCTGCCATAGGGACAGTGGGCCCGGCGCGAAGCTCACCTCCCCCGGCGCCGGTGACCAGGACCACACGCCCGTCGAACCTCAGCGGCAGAGCCATGAGTCTAGCCGGCACCAAGCACACACTGGCAGTGCACCCGGGTACGCTCGGCTTGATCAGGACAGCGGCCGAGGAGAGGAGGGGCGGGATACCAGCAAGTCACCCACCAGTTTCAGGAAGCAGACGCCTGTTTCCAAGTGGGCCTGCGTGAGAACGGCTTGGCATCATGGGAAATGTAGTCCAATACGATTCCTCTTCGAAAATTCGTCCAATAGCATTGGCTTGGAAATTCTTTTAGAAGAGAGCGCCGCCAAGATCTGTGCGACGAAATGGCTGAGTCCGTTCTCTTCTTGCATATATCTCCCTATACCTTCACAACGTGTTCTGAGTTCAGCCACTGACCTAGATAAATAGTACTTGACTTCCATTCTGGGGAAGCTTTTTGACATAGCCTCTGAAAAATACAGTTATCCTTCACAGCACTGATCAAGACTTCTCAGAGTGTACCCCCCTGGATCTACTATATGAAAATCATTCTGAAACTGTCAAAACGCAGAACCTGCACCCCCACCACCACCCTCCCCAAACAAAGAGGGACCCCTCCCCCGAAAAAAATGAATTGCAGCTAAATGAGTTTAGGATTTACATGTTGGGAACACCCATACAATGGTTTTTTTTAAATTTATTTATTTATTCAACAAATATTGGGCAGCTAGACCTTAGAAACAAACTTACAGCTCGGCAAAAAGAAAAAAGGAAAAAAAAAAAAAACAAAAAGGCCAATGTCATTGATAGAGTTAGAGTGCTGGTTAACTTTGAATACCACTGCAACCTGACAGGACTTGGGAGAAAAGTGTGGACATGTGCTGACAGATGGTGGCAAAATAAAAGACCACTGTGCACCCACGGGAGGGGGGAGAAGCCTTCCCAAGGAAAGGAAACAGAAGTACTTAACCTGGGGTGGGGAGGGGATTACAGGTAGGGTAAATACTAGCTGGGTTGGGGCAGGAAGAGAATGGAGCCACCAAACTAAAGAGAGGGATGACATGGGATTTCAGTGTGTGCATTTCCTGCAGAAAACGGTCCTGAGCAGGGCTCCTCCAGATGGTGGTGAGAATCTGTTTATTTATAGAAAGGTCACTTTGTCCTTCTAAGGAGTCTTGAGGAGAGGTGGACAAGAACACATAAATGGCCAGGGAGGAGGTAAAAGAGGGCGGAAGAGGAAACACTGAAGAGGAAAATGTTGGATACATTTTGGACAGAGTGAATAGATCTTTAGGGGCTGTTGGATGTGAGGGGAAAGCAACTGAAAGACATACCCTGCCTTGACAAGCTGTTATGACGGGCCATTCATTGAAGCAAATAATGGGAAGAACCACTCCCGAAAGAGAACACGGGCTCAGTTTTAGGCAGCTGCATTTGGGGAAAGGGAGTGAAGATTCTGGGATAGTTGCCTAGCCAACAGCTTTAGTGCTGAGATCTGGCTACGGGGCTTCCTTGCTCCAGCAGAGCCAGAGGAGTCAACGCCAAAGTTCATATCCCTTCGCTGGCAGCGAAGAGCCTAGCTCAGCCAGCACTTCGTTCTCTGGGTTCTGTCCAAACGTCCTTATCTGGTTTGACCCTTGAATTTTCACCTGCCTGAAACCCGAGCAGAGCAGCGAGTAGCGCAGCTCAGAGAGTATGCAGGACTCAAGATGGAAGGTGGCTGGGGGACTGCCTCTCAGTGGTGAAAGGCTTGCCTGGCATGAGTGAGATCTTGGGTTCAATATAATTTTTTTTAAGATGTTTAGTATTGAAAAATTAGCAAGCTAACAGCCAAATTTACCAAACAGGCAAGATAATTTAATTATCTTTAATTGCCAAGATAATGAGGCTCTCTTCAGCTTAAGCTACATAAAATAAAGTAACATGGTGCTAATTAACCCCTTATTTGCCCATTCTCCTGGCTCCTATACTTTCCTTACAAGGAAAATAATTTTGAAATTACCAATCCACTTGAGCTTTCTGTTCTGCTTTTTTTTTCAAGCCCTTCTCCGTCTGTAAAGTCAACATCCTTCACTCAGACTGTGAACACACTCTTTTCTGGACAATCATTGAATAGAAAAGCAGAGACAAAGAAGAAAGTTAGAAAGGGGGCGGAGCGGGGTGTGAAGCCAGTGACACTGGCCTTCTCTGCTCCAGGCTCTGCTTTGTGCTCAGCACCCACAGAGCATGGTTAAGGGTGAAGCAGGGAGGAAGCACAATACGCCAAGGGCTCATCTAGCTCCAGATCTTGGGACCTTTACTCCAACCCAGTGACTTCCAATAAGGCGGGTCGAGGCCACCTCCGCCCAGAAGGCACATCTGTCCTCTTTGCTGGGTTTTCTGCTTTCCTGACTGACCACGCACAACCCAGCATGCGAGCATTTCTAAACAGAAGCTTAAGTTCAAATGTAAAAGTTAGCCTAGATGTGGGGAATCGGGAACCTGACTCTGGCATAAGCTCAGAAACAACTTTGTAACAGTGTGGGTTTTGTGGCCCAGAGACCCTCTGGGAAGCCTCTACAACTAGCTCAAAGAGGCAATACAGCAATACTTAATTATGTGTACTTGTGTTTGTGGGGGTCTTCCTTCCCTCTCAGCCTGTTGGCCACCAGGTCGAGAGGGGAAAGAGGCAGATGAGACAACAGAGGGCTTTGGTGGCCCATGAGCATGAATGGAGGCAGCCCTCCAGGAGACAGATTTTGGTGAAAATTTGCATTAAGTGGCACGGCCCTATCACAGGGCTTAGTATGTGGCAGTAGGGTCCAATAGTGAGTCCCTAGTGTTATGGTTTTTGTCTCTTTAAGAGGGAAGCCACACCCACTCCCAGTGACCCCTGTTTCCCCCTCCCTGCCATCTTGAATCTCTTACTGTTCCTTCTTTGCATGTGTCTCTTCTTCTATGTCTCTTTCCTCCTCTTCTTCTCCTTCCTCCCCAACTTTCTCTCTCTCTCTCTCCCCCCTAAGTAATAAATATCCAATTCTATTCTCTACGATGTGTCTAAGTGCCTTTTACCCACTGCCTGCTCAGCCACTGGCCACTGGGAAACCGCACGGGGCAGGACCAGCCCACCTGGGATGGCTGCATACTGCTTCCTGGGACCCGCCAGCATTTTTTTAAAAATCATAAAACCTAGCACAAGTGTTCTCAGCAGAACTGTGCCAAGAGTCTAAACTAAAGCTGAATAGGGCCTCTGATTTAGAGATAGCTTTTAGATAAGGTCAGTCCTCCTGGCCCAGGGACATTCTCAAGATAAGAATAAGAGCAGGTAGAGGCAGGAAGTTCTGCTGCAGGGAGGGAGCTCCTTTTTTTGCCCAGCTTATTGAGATAAGCTGCTAAATGGCGGGGAGAATCTGACCAGCAATGACTCCCAACATGTATTTGGGATAGCTCAGGTTCCAACGTAACCACTGCAGAAAGCCAGTTTTGATCTTGTCTTATAATCTTTTTTGGTATTCCACTGGCCAATCTCAATCTTAAAACTCAGT
This sequence comes from Microtus ochrogaster, assembly GCF_000317375.1. Taxonomy (NCBI): domain Eukaryota; kingdom Metazoa; phylum Chordata; class Mammalia; order Rodentia; family Cricetidae; genus Microtus; species Microtus ochrogaster. The sequence continues at coordinate 37,472,552 of NC_022020.1, read as the reverse complement.
TTTGGCTATTTCTAACTTGTCCTGGACCATGGCCAACAGAAATAGGTAAAAGCAGGTGACAAACAATGCAAGTCTACAAATAAATATGTCTAGAATATGAATGATTGCATATTTAGAAATTGCAATCATTGAAATAGAAGGAAGTGTCTGATTTAAAATATTACAGAAAAGGTGTTGTTGGCAGCAGCCTGTTCATTCAGCTGCTCAGCCCCGAAATAACCACATAGAAACTATATTATTTGCAAAACTGCTTTGCCAATCACATAAGTGTATTGGTAGCTAGCTCTTACATCTAGAATTAACCCATTTCCATTATTTTATATTTTACCACAAGGATTATGGCCTACCGGTACAGTTCCAGCTGGCAGCTTGCGTCTTTTCCCTCTGGCGGCTACATGGCGTCCCCTTGACTCTGTGTTCTTTCTCCCAGCATTAAGGTTATTTTTCCCCGCCTAGCTCTACTCTACCCTATCACAGGCCAAGGCAGATTCTTTATTCATTAACCAATAAGATCAACACATAGACAGAAGAACCTCCCACACAATTTTCCCTTTTCTGTTTAAATAAAAAGAAAGTTTTTAATTTTAACTTAGTAAAATTACATATAACAAAACAAGTATCAAGCGAGAATTATAGTTATAACATTTATATCTACTTTATCTTTTATCATAACTAAGGAAAACTATACCTATCTATTCTTCAACTCACAATACCTTAATCAAGAGCAGAAATATACATATAACAAAATTGACCATAAATTTGTATCAATAAACCAAGATCCATATCAATGTAATGTATTCATCTATATATAATATCCCCTTTTAAATGTAAGCAAACATTTATAAACAATGCTTTAGGGAATTTGGGCGTAGTTCTCTCCAAACTGCAATGGTGTGGGAAGTCCTTCTGTATATGTGCTGCTTTTATTGGTTAATGAATAAAGAATATGGCTTGGCTTGTGATGGGGTAGAGTAGAGCTAGGCAAGGAAAACAAAACTGAATGCTGGGAGAAAGAAAGCAGAGTCAAGGGGACACCATGTAGCCACCAGAGGAGAAAGATGCAAACTGCCAGCTAGAACCTTACTGGTAGGCCACAAGCCTCATGATAAAATATAAAATAATGGAAATGGGTTAATTCTAGATGTAAGAGCTAGATACCAATACACTTAAGTGACTGGTCAAGCAGTATTTCAAATAATGTAGTTTCTGTGTCATTATTTGGGGGCTAATCAGCTGGCACTGATCAAGGCGCCACCTACTACAGATTGGCACAATGATGTGGGTAACTACATCCACATAAAACCCTGAGAAAGCTTAAAAAGAAATTCTGGATACAAAAGAACAGAGTTAAGCATGGCTTTTGGTAGCCACAATTTTTTTTTTATGTCTAGATGGGCTCACAGCTGCTTTAAGATGGGTGCAGTAAAAACTGTGAGGCTTCTTTATAAACAGTGGATTTCTGATTTGCCAGCATAAATGGCTCTGACTCTTTTGGGAGGTCCAGCTATGGAAGATTTTAATGGGGTCTGTGAGCAGAGTGCTACAGCTTGTTTAATGGTAACATAGACCTGCTGTGTGCCTAAAAATGGGGTTGTGAGCATGGCTCTCAGAGGCAGCGAACATGTCTCTACCATGTTGGATGAGGGGGAGCAAGCAGGCAGGACTGTGTTGGCCCTAGTCATACCCACTTAGGATTTTAAGAAGCAGTCCTGGTCAGAAAATAATTACAGGTACATAACAAAGACAGATTCATATGGAAAAGACCTCTAAATGGGTCACAGTGTGTTTTTAAAATGTGTGTAGGCTTGGGAGAGAGAAGAAAAAGAGTAAAGAGACAGTAAATGTAATACAAAAGAGTACAGACAGTCATAGATTAAAAAGAGTAAAGATAATAGAATAAATATTAAACTTGTAGAAAAATCAATCGAGAAAAATAAGTCATGTAAAGATGGAATATACATAAAGAGTCTGGATTATGTATATTATTTTTTTTAAATATTTATTTATTTACTCATTATGTATACAGTGTTCTGTCTGCCTGTATGCCTGCAGGCCAGAAGAGGGCACCAGACCTCATTACAGATGGTTGTGAGCCACCATGTGGTTGCCGGGAATTGAACTCAGGACCTTTGGAAGAGCAGGCAATGCTCTTAACAGCTGAGCCATCTCTCCAACCCCTGGATTATGTATATTATTGTGTTTTATTTAAATTTTTGACTGTGAAGGTGCTAAATACAGAGACACATTTCATTGTATAGGCTACTAAGCTAAACCAACATATATATCCTAAAGGTGTCTTGACTTCAAAATATGGGTCTAAGGATATGTTGCTTTGGAAAAGAGGTTCTTCTTTTGTTTCCACAGAAGATGAGAACCTGTGGATTAATTCTAGACTAATCTGGTTTGATGGACCCTCTGAAAAGTCACTGTGAACACCCTCAAAAATACTTCACCCAACAAAAAGCAGGAAGCAGTTTGGAGAGACCTATGCCCAAATATTGTTTATAAATGTTTTTATATATAAACAGGAATATGATATAGAGATTTACATTGGTATGGATCTCAGTTTATTGAAACAAATTTTAGGTCAATTTTGTTATATGCATGTTTCTGCTCTTGATTAAGGTTTTGTGTTTGTGCAGCTCATTTAAAAACATAATGTATAATTAAGAAATTCAGGTTACTAGATAATCATCTGTATTAGTCAAGTTTGTAGTCATGTTAGTTAGGTTTTCTATATATAAAGAGAGACAGATTTCAGTTAGGTAGGTATTCTTCAAATCTTTCAAAGACTACATAATATAGCATTTAAAATGTTTTAAGAACTTAGTACTTTTCATGACAATGAGACACATCTACTCCTGGCAGTACCAATCTACTTCAAGAGGATGATGGGCATCGAAGAAACTCCTCATGGAGTTTGTTAGCCATTTGGGAAAGAAAATACTTTTGCCTGGCCTACTTAATGGTATGCTGTGTGAACTAGACATGCAGGACCCACAGAGAAATGACTACTAAACTCGCCTAAAGGTGAGACAGTCCCTTGGACACACACATACACTTATATACTTACAGCTTTATATACTTAAAATCTTTTAAGCAGTATAAAATCAGAATGTGGTTATCTATTTTTTAAGTGAATGATTACAATGAATACAAGTAAAAAAACAACATGTTTTCTATATCCCTTACATGATTAAACATTTTATCTATTACAGGTAAAAAACAAGTTTTCCCAAGAACCCATATACCTTCACACCCAAGCAACTTGTTATAGATTAACAGAGTATAAGCAAGCAAGGCATTTTTCTTGGCCAGTTCGTGTGTGTGTGTGTGTGTGTGTGTGTGTGTGTGTGTGTGTGTATCAGAAAGCTGATGGCAGAAATGGTACAAGGAATTAATCATCACCCTTGATCACCAACCCATCCTCCTTCCTAGCAAGAAAGATCATCAGCCAGCAATAGCCAGATTGCCATTGTTCTTGTCCCCTGACCTCAATGAGTCCTTCAATCAACTATTAAAAGTGTGCCTTTCTAAACTTTAAATTATTTTCCAAGATTTTCTACCTGAGAGCCATTAACAAAAACATCTCGCTCTAACCTTAAGTCATATCTAAAGCTTTGTTTCAGCTGTGGTGTATACCGAAACCCTGTACACATCTCCCAACATTAAGATTCAAAGAACTTGTGCTAGCTTAGCTTCCAGGACTGTTTCTTTTCTTAACCATGAACCTAAGCCACGGTTTATGTAGTTCCTCAAGAGAAGCTAGCTGTGTGACATTTCCTTGTTCTTATTTTTCTAGCCTCACCAGGCCCTGTTTTACCAGGGGCAGGGACAACACCATTCTTGCTTTCACCTGTATTGGTTTTCAACTAAACTAACCTCTATCATAGTTCCTCACTGTATTTATTAAAGACCCTCAGTCATCAAAATCCTACATAAACTTACACTATTATACTATAATATATAAGATTATGGCATCAGTTGAACAGTACAGCTTAGAAGAAAATCATTTTCATAATAATCCACAGGTAAAAACACCCAGTAGGTTGGGATATTTCCATGAATACCACATCAAGGACAATGGGAATCTCCCCTTGCCTATTCTCATCACGTCAGAAACCAGAGAAAACTGGCAGCAGCAAGCATGTAAAGAACAGCAGTAGCAAGACACATTCTGGAACCATGGCTCTCAGGGGTCTTGCCTATCCAACATTCATCTATCAGTGCCTTGCATGCTGGCGGGCAAATCTCCTGAAGTCAGCTGCCACCTGCTGCTCCTCTGACATGGCCACTGTCAGGTCTACATAGAGAGTTCTAGGCCAGACAGGACTGAATATTCAAATTCTGTCCCAAAAAAAACGCACCTTAGTGTATTTAGGGTAAATAAATGACCTTTGGAATTTTCCCCTTTCTGTTTTCTAGCCTAAATGTACACTAGCATAAAGGACAAGTTTAGTAGAATAGAGATGTCCCTAAGTCCAGCATAATACAGACCATGACAAAGAAAAGTTCTACTTCATTCTCTCAGTGACCCTCAACCTACCTGCTCTTGGCTTCACCTCAGATCTAGATAGGTTCTAAATCCTCTTACAACACTATGTGGACTTAAGTATTCTTCAAACCTGCTGCAACTTATCTACTCTTTGAGCTCATTTAGCAACTTCTATGTGAGCCAAAATATTACAATAAAAATTACTTTTAAAATGCTAGGGATTAAATTCAGAGTCTTGCACAAGATAGATGTACCACTGAGCTAAACCCCCAATCCCCATAAAAGATAATTTTCTATTCGAAAATTGCCCATAAAATAGCCTGCTCACAGTCTGAGTAAAGACCCAATCAAATGGAAGATAAAGACAACATTCCTATGAAACGAAGTTAGCAATTATTGAGTATCCAGGAAAATAAATATTCCCTTAAGAGCAAGGGTCAGGTGAGTTCCTTTTAGCCATTTTAAAGAATCTCTTCAGGTATGACACAAAACCACTTCATCTCAGTACAGATAGGTACAGATAGGTCCTTCTGCCTCCCAGTCATGGGACAAAGTAGAGACAAGAGAGCCAACGACAACATCATGTTCATTGAGCATTCTCTGTTATAAACAATCAACTCTGGTGTCTGACTCTGTAGTCTTTAAGGTTTACTTTTACTATTTTTAAATTATATGTATAAATGTAGGAATGGTACGTGTGAATGTGGGTACCTACAGAATCTAGACAAAGGTGTTGGGTGCTGTGGTGATTTAAAAAAAAATGGCCCCCAAAGGGAGTGGCACTATTAGGAGGTGTGGCCTTGTCGGAGTAAGTGTGGTCTTGTTGGAGGAAGTGTGTCACTGTGAGTTTGGCTTCGAGGTCTCATATTTGCTCAAGTCACACACAGTGAGACAGATCACTTCCTTTTGCCTACAAGTCAAGATGTAGGCCACTCGGCTACGTCTCTAGCACCATGTCTGTCTGCACTCTACCGTGCCCCACCATGGTGGTAATGGACTAAAGCTCTGAAAAATGTAAGCCACCCCAATTAAGTGTTTTTTCTTTATAAGAGTTGCAATGGTGTTTCTTCCCAGCAGTAGAAACCCTAACTAAGACAAACGTCCTGTAGCCAGAGTTACAGGAGGCTGTTAGCCACCTGATAGGCGTTCTAGGTACCAACATCCTGCCTGCTGGAAGAGCAATATGACCTTTTAACCTCTGAGCCATCTCTCTGTCCTCCACAAGTTCCAGCTCATTTTTTAAAGACTTATTTTTATTTCAGCTATGTGCTTATATATGTAGATATGTGCACGTGTGTGCGGGTACTCTCGGTGGCCAGAGACATAAGATTCCCCTTGAGACTGGAATTAAAAGGCATGTGAGCCACCAGACATAGGTGCTGAGAATCAAATTGAGTTTCTCCGTGAAGCAACAAATACTCTTAATATCCAAGTCATCTCTCTAGCCTGACCCTGGACTCGTTTGTTTGTTTGTTTGTTTGTTTGTTTTTGTTTTTTCAAGACAGGGTTTCTCTGTGTGGCCTGGCTGTCCTGGCACTCAGTCTGTAGCCCAGGCTGGCCTTGAACTCAGAGATCTGCTGCCTGTGCCTTTACAGTGCTCAGATTAAAAGCGCAAGTTACTGCCATCCTTTGACCTCTACTAAACCAAGTACTTAACTTTCAGCTTCCTCAAAATCCTTACCAAATCTGTGCTGGTCAGGCATTGGGGCCCCCTTTTATTCCCAGCACCCTGGAGGCAAAGGCAGGTGGATATCTGTGAGTTCAAGGTCAGTCTGATCTATAGAATGAGTCCCAGGACAGCCAGAGTTACACAGATAAACACTGTCCTGAAAAAAACCAACAAAATAAAAATAAAAATCCTTAGCAAATCCATGGGAAAAAGAAGAAATGCAAGTAGCATATTGCACAAAGAAAAGAGCATATGATTTCAGCCTCTCAATATTATGGGAGAGGTCGCAAAAGAGAGGCATCGATCTCAGCTGAAGGGGTTTAGATAGAAAGGCCACCAAGCAGAACAGAGATTCCTGGAGCAGAAACGGCTTTGTCCGGCTGAACGGGAAGAAAAATAGGAGCAACCAGGGTAGAGTTGATAAATTTGGGATGACATGCAGATTTTCAGATGCAAACAAATATGTTTTTGCGGGCAAAACAAAGAGTTTGGAAAATTAAGGCTGGAAACCAGGGAGAGGAGTGAGAATCTTAAAAGCAGAAAAGACTAATAATATGCAAAAAAAGAGTTGATGATGTGGAATAAATGAACAAAATTATTAAGGATGGAGAGAGAGGAAAGGGGAAAGAGAGAGTGAGGGTGAGTGCAGGGAATCCCCATATTTACAATCTGGCTAGGAAGGGGGCATCCCTAAGGAAGTGTGTGAATGACCACAGAATGCAGAACACCCTTTCAGGAGGAACAGACAATGGAGATGGAAGCAGCAGGTGCCAGGGACGCTGTGTTTTCACAAGCTTATCAAGTGTCAATCATTAGCCGAGGTGAAGAAGTTTTCTAAACCTTAAGCCATGTTTTAGCTTTGGTCACAATAAACAAAAGAGAAAAGAACACATTTCTCCACCCCCTGATAGACCACCAAACTTTATATCTCTCCTCAAAGAGGAATGGTCAATGATTGGAGAAAGTCAGAGATGTTCCCTGAATGAACCACGTAAGAATGGATATAAATAGGGCTGGAAAGAAGGCTTGGAGGTTAAGAGCATTGGCAGCTCTTCCCGATGTTCTGAGTTCAATTCCCAGCAACCACATGGTGGCTCCCAGCCATCTATAATGGGATACGATGCCCTTTTCAGATATGCATGTTGATAGAGCACCATATACATTAAATATTTTAGATTTTTAAAAAAAAAAACAAACAAAGAATGGGTAAGAATACCATAAGAGAAACACAATCATAACAGGGCCCTGACATTTCTCTTTCACTTCCTACATCTCTCCAGAGGGCTTCTTCCACTTCCTTTCCTTTAACATGTGGACCAACAAGCTGCCGAGAGTGTTTCTCAGCCGGTAAGAGGTTCAGCCATTCCCCTTTTCTTGTATGGCAGCTTGGTCCAGATTATCATGTAAGACATGAAGGTGCAGCCTAGATATACTTGATACAGGGCAGCAGGATGAAGTCAGCCTTTTCATCTATCTATATGACATGTTTCCTGTGGTCTTCACTTTACCATCTTAAGCTGAAGCGCTAGGTCTGTGAAACAGAGAGTGACACACTGTTGTAATAGGAGCAGTGGGGCTGCATCCCCAGCACCCCAGCCGCCCAGCCGCTTGCATGGCTAGCTTATGCCCCGAAATAACAACACACAAACTGTATTCATTTAAGCACTGCTTGGCCCATTTCTATCTAGCCTCTTTTAGGCTAACTCTCGCACCTGGACTAGCCCATCTCTAATAATCTGCTGTAGCCCACAAGGTGGCTTACCAGGGAGATTCTAGCCTACGTCCATCCTGGGTCGGAGCTTCATCGTGTGTGCCTCAGAGAGCAGAGCTCTCGCCTCTGCCCACAAGAGTGGAGCATCGTGTCTCTCTGAGGCGTCTGCCCCCGAGAGGAGAGCTGTCAAGTCTGACCTCACTTCCTCTTCCTCCCAGCATTCTGTTCTGTTTACTCCTCCCACCTATGTTTTAACCTATCAGGACAAGCAGCTTCTTTATTTAATTAACCAATGACCTTCCTCCATCAACACACTCTGAACCTTTAAACGTATTGGTGTCAAATGTGGTAACACAGGAGAAATACTTTCTTGAAACCAAAATATGAAGTATTGAGATGAAAGCTTCGTTTCCTGGCTAACAAAAACATCATGGTTGAGGAAGCAACTGGATTCTGGCTGCAGCTTTTCCTGGCTGAGCTCACACTTAGACCTGAGCAGCAGAGGTAAATAAGAAAATCAACTCATTTGGGGATAATACAAACTGTCCAAGAATGTATCTTGCTAAAGTTTAGGTGTGGTTTCTTCCCAAACTCAGCTGGTAAAATGAACATAACACAGGTTGTGTGGGGTTTTTGTAGTGATGCTGCTTTGTTGGATTTTTTTGTTTTGTCTTGTTGGTCAGTCTTACTATGTAGTCCTTGCTGGGCCAGAACTTACTGTGTAGACCAGGCTAACTTTAAACTTTTAGAGAACCTTTTGCCTCTGCTCCTTGAATGCTGGGATTAAAGGCATGAGCCTCTACACCCTGCCAAATATTGTGGGCTGTGTTTTGCTTTTCATTTAGCTTCTTCTCCATTTTTTTTTTTGAGCTAGGGTTTCTTGTAGCCCAGACTAGCTTCAAATTTGCTCTGTAGTTGAGGATGACCTTGAACTCCCATAACTCACTCCCAAATGTTGAGGTTACATTTCTTCCTCCTTTATCTTATTTCTTATCCATAAGTAGATAATATACACTGATTCTGCTACAGGAAGACAATTTTTATAAGAAGTCATGTCTGATGTCACAAGCCTATTAGCCCAGCACTGGAAATGCTGAGGCAAGGGGATCATAAAGTTTGGACTACATAGGAATTTTGAGACCCATTGAGGTATGCAGTGACGTCCTCTAGAAGAGGAGGAGGAGCTGGAGGAGAAAGGAAGTGGTTTGTAGGAAAGAAGCTTACACACCCTTTGGAGTAGCAAAGTTTATGTCCTATGTTCTTCCTGGGCCTCAAAGCCTAGTCCCAGTGGAAACAGTAGCTGCAACACAACTGTAAGGAAGCCTTGGGTTCATGCGGGAGATCAGAAGAAGCACACAGAAGCATAACTAATCTGTTTATGAAAATATTTCCCAAGGGAGCTTAGGTTCACCAACGCTGGTCAGCTCACCACAGTAGACTGTAAATCCAACAAAGTCAAACAGGAAGCTTGGTCCCCAGATAGTCTTAAATCACTTTGCTGGCAACTGCTACACAGGTCTGGCTTGGGCTGAATCTGGCAATGTCATTTGTGCTTTCGATACCGTCTGTTGGTGTTTTCTAAATATCATGAACAGGCGACGGTTGCCGCAGTCGTGTGAGTTATAAACCTTCGGCAAAAGTAAGATTTGTGAGAGAATTACAGCTGAGTTCATCTTACTTTAGAAGTTCAAGGAGATTACATTAATTCTTGTTTCAAAGTATAAGATATAGGGATGGCACTCGGTGCCAACCAGTGTATTAAAGTTGAGCTTTTAACAAAACTTATCCTTCCCGAGCCTCCCCTGAACAGGGCTTGTCCCACAGCCACCGCCCCACCCAGGTCTCCCATCCCTTTTCTCGGGCGTTGATTATTTACAGATTTATTTACTATCAAACAGGAGGATTTTCTAACAAGCTTTCTTACTGGTGATTTTGAACTTAATACATTCATATCGAAAAAGATACATTGACTTTAATCTTTTGGAATACGTCAGATTGGCCTTCTGAGACATCATTTTGCCTGCGTTAATAAGGATTCCACGTGTATTTGACAAGAATGTGTGCTTTGTTGTCTGGGGCTTAGGCTCTACACATGGCCATTAGATCAGGTTTGTAGCTCATACTGTCCCCATCATCTGTGCTCTCACTGGTATCTTTACTATTCTCTAGTTACTGAGATATCTAAAATATCCTATTCATGCATTTTTCTAAATCTCCTACTCTTTCCATTTTTGTCTTATTTATTGTTTTGCCTTATTCTGCCTTCCTCTGGTTCTCTACTCTGCAGCAGGCCAGGATTCCAGAAGATACTCAAACCACCATAAAAATCATGAGAAGCCTAGTAAGATTTCAAAAATCTGATAGGTTTTCTGGATTGCTATTTTACTAGGAAAGAATAACTGTGGGAAGGGGATGCCTTGTGATGCAAGACTTAGACAGGCAGCCTTAAAACATGATAAATTCATCAAAAATGTAGACCACCATTTTTACCAACAATACAACTGGGATTTTGAAAGTTAGATAACAGGAGAACATTGACATCTGTTATGCCCAAAGCCCTGAAGTCCCTGCAATAGCCAGCAAGGAGACTGAGTCCCGTATGTAAAAGCAAAGAGCCTTTATTTTATGTAAGTTTGCAAACTCGGTCTCTCCGCATGTCCAACGTATTGAAATAAACGGAGAGCCCTCGGCTCAGTTAGAATTGGGTTTTTATAGTAGTAAAGGTGGGGGTGAGGGGTTTCTGAGATTTAGGACCCCTGACTGGCTGACATTTGTCTAGGGGTGTCCTGGTGAGTGTGTACTGACAGGTAGTCCTATCTACAGCAGTTGGAATGTTAGGCCTTTTCTTTGGATGGTCTGTTTTGGAGTGGTGCTAGGTAATCTCAGTTTGTGGTTCTTTCTGCAATCAGGTATTACTTCAGGGTAAACAACTGAGATTCAGGCCTCTTACTAAATTTATCAATGGCCGAGTTCCACACTGGCAGGTGATAATGGTTGGAAGTAAAGAACTTCCTTTGGGTGACCTGCCCAGACTTAGCTTATCATGGCTGGCCCCCACATTTCCCCCTTCACAAGCACCGATGTCAGGGTCCTGCCTTTGGTTTTAAGGAGGCATGGAACTACTTAAATTCATTAACAACTCTGGACCTAGTGTATTAGCAGGCACTATAGGTAGTTATCTTGTCCCCCATGCTAGGGAGCTTCCCCTTGTCTCAGTCTTTTAATTTTAATTTTGGGCAGGGGGCATGGGATGACGTGTTTCTTTCTGCAACTACTTCAAGCTGACATTGGGGTGCTGTTTCCAGGCCCAAGCAGATTGAAAGGCTAGCCAAAGGTGGGGGGAAGGACATTTAGGCAATGGGGGACTCATCAGACTTTGTAGAAGGAGCAGGGAGTATTCCTAGCAGCTGGACTGGTCCACATCACTTTCAGGAAGTCCAGGGCTCACCACCATTTAGAGCAGGTTGCAGTCAGCAACTGATGCTTAGATGCGTCTGCCAGCCAAGTGGAAGCCTATTGAGATAAGTTTAAACTGGGAACAGAAATTAAAATTTAGAAAAAGAACAGATAAAGGATGTCTGTAAACAGGAGGTATAGACTCACACCTTTGAGTCCTAGCTAACAAGTTGGCTATAGCTTTGTGGAAGAATCTGGATACTTTTTGCTGTTAAACTGACATTATAACTGTCCTAGCCATTAATACTATTAGAGATCTCAGAGAGATAAATAAAGTATACCTGAGTACAGACCAAATAGTTTCTGAATCTATTAAAAGTGACAGGGACCAGAGTCCATATAGAGTTAGTCATACCCAGGTCTCCACAGCATTGGAGGCAGAAATATCCTGAATAGCAGTCTTACTATGTAAGCCAGGCCCATAAGGTGAATTTTTCTTTTTATGTGGAAGAGGGACATGGAAAAGACTGACCTTATTTTGTCTAAGCAAAAGTGGTGCAAAAATTCTCCAAGGTCCTGCTGTTGTAAGACTTTAAGACAATCCTGAAGCCATTTTTGACAATTCTGAATCCTCTCAGCCTCTGTGCCATAGTGCTTCCCCTCCTCCCCTGGGAACCAAGGACCTAACAGCTACACTCGCACGTACTCAGTTCCTGAACAATTACCCATATACGTATGCTTTGGTTTGGTCCCCTGGGAAACGGGGTCAAAATGACCTCTTACCTCATCTGATCTGGCAACAGCTCTCCAGTCAATTATTGGTAATAGCCCTTTCGAATTAGCCAATCAGAATAGTCAAAGAACAACCACCCCTTGCTTCTGTGGCCCCTTTAAAAGTAGACTGTACCCACTATTCGGGGTCCCTCGGCTTCCCGAATGCTGGGGGACCCTGTCATGACAGAATTAATAAAATTCTCATGCTTTTGCATCGGCTGTGGTGTGTGAGATGGTCTCTGGGGGTGACTCCTTCTCGGTGTTTGGACGCTAGAGTCCAACACTGTTTGTCCACAGTCTGGACAGGGTCCTGGCAGCAGGTGTTGCACTAGGGGTCATCTCTCCCAGTGGTCAGCGTCATCGTAATCCAGTAGAGACACCATGGTGTCTCATAATCTTCTCTTGATACCTTGGGTTACTGCTAGGATCTCAAAGTCTCTGTCTCAAATAATAAGCTTCTTAATCATTATTTTAAATGCCATATTTTGCAGATCTCTGAAGTATGAGGGCTGCCTAGGTATGTCTGATTAGACAAACTTTGTTTTTTATTTCTTGCTTGAAGTTTGACTTTGAAAACATATACAGGGAACTAAATAAAGCTTATTTCTATAACCAATTATATTAGTACTTTAAGGATGACTGACTAACTTGTATTTCCTAACAGTCTATAATAAGTTAGCAGCTTTTACAAGACTGGAACTCCACACTCTGTAAGGACTTTGAATTAGAACTAATAAAGAAACCAAATTATTCATTCCGAGGGTAAACACAGAACAAGTTTATATCTAGCTGTTAATGCTGTCTCCTGCAAAGTCAAAGAACAGGTCCCAGGGTAAAATGGGAGCAGGAGGGAGTCTAAGAGCTAGCATTGCCCTAGAGCAAACTGAGACTAAAGTCTACCTGCTGTTCTATAGAACCCATCTTGGCAGGTGTTTACCAAGTTGACCTGAGAAAGCTGCCCTGGGCCCAACATTTTTCCCCCTTCACAAGTACTGATGACAGGACTCAATCATGAGTTCTGTCTGTCCAGGGGCTCAAGGGGGTGATATTGGAACCTTAATACCATCAGTTGAACAGTATTGACCCACTTTTTTGAACAAAAGCCATCAGTCTGTTGATAAGAAGAAGCAAGATCATTAGGGGCCTGTTAGAGCTGGAAGTAAGGTTGTTAACCAAGGAGACCAGCTGAACAAGTTTTCATCCCTGTGAGTGTTCTGTTCCCTATCATTAGGAAGGCCACTGAATCTCTAATTACCCCAGAGTCATTGACATAGAAACAACATTCTTTCCCCAGAAGAGGAGGTCCAAACCTCTTAGTATCTATACAAAAATTTATGACTTGGTTTATCCAAATAGCTTAAACCCTAACAATATAAAACATAATATATTGCATAGCACAGATATCTCACCGCCTTATAAATTTATTTAAAAACTTAAAATCTCTTAAATGTCTTTTTGTAATATTAAAAATAAAGTACTTCTTTGGTCCTACCCTCGACAGCATATACAGCCTGTCTTTTAGATCTCAGCCTGCTCCATTTCACTGTAGCTGGTACTTTTGGTGACTATCACCTGGCACTGGCATTTTTAAAACTATTAAGGTTGGTCCATTGTTGCAACTGCATATTCTTTGAGATTCTAGTCCTGTTATACATTTGTAAACCTTAGCTGTTTTTTTTGTTTTTTTTTTTTTTTTTGGTTTTTCGAGACAGGGTTTTTCTGTGGTTTTGGAGCCTGTCCTGGAACTAGCTCTGTAGACCA
>NC_022020.1:37445211-37458001 GCF_000317375.1 Microtus ochrogaster | reverse complement strand
CACACACACAATCACTAGATTTCATTTAGAAGATGTCTTCGAAGAGTTCAAGCATATTTGGCTGGCGAAAACATGAATTTCATTTGAATACTGCCAGTGTAGGCATCGTGGAAGGGAAGAAGAGCAGGGGTAGAAGCAAAGTGAAATCAAGAGGTTTTACAGGGACGAGGGCTGAGAAAGACAAAAGCTACATCTTTTTGGTGTGAAAATATCCAGAGGGCTAAAGGAAGGAACGCAGGTGGCCCTGAGGCCCTGTACTGCTTCAGTGGCAGAAACTCTGGGGGAGCTTACCACGCCCACACCCACTGCACCCATAGTCCTGGAATCCTCCCACAGACCAGATGGGGAAAGTCTCCTGGTTCAATGCCTTAAACGCCTCTCCCTCAGGCCTTTGGCCGTTAATGCTGCCTGCCCCTCTTTCCCGGCACCCATCTATTGTGGAGAACATAGGACTCCGACTCACCAGATGCTTACGTCCCTGTCCTTTTATCAGCCGTTTCCCAGCTCCAGATCTGCTAGAGTCAATGCTGTTTACAACTGGGCTCCAAAGCCCAGGGATTCCGGAGACGCGCAGGCTACCCTTGTACTCGGGCTTCAGCGAAGAGGACTGCGTCCTAGTGCCTTGTCGTTTCCCATCTCTGAATCAATTCAGAAGAATGGGAATTTGGTCAGACTTGTTTTTAAGCTGCGACAAGACTGGACCGATCTCTACGAGAACAGATTGTCTGGAATGCCGTGGGCTACGCAAATACAGTAAATGAGTGCTTGAGAACGTAAGAACGGAGGTGAGTCCCCTCGATCTCTTTCCAGCCCATTCCTCTGTATCACTGAGCCTCACATAACGATAACGAAATACTTGATAAGCTACTTGTGAAGTTTAGGCTTATTCTGGCTATTTTTTCTGAAGGTTAAAGTCCAAGATTAGGCCAATTTGTTTAAGCCTTTGATGAGGGCCCCATTTCATGGTGGATCGACGTGGTTAAACAATTGTTAAGTGTCCACATCTCAAACTAGAAAGGAAGCGGGGCGGAGTACGGAGTTACAATAATTCCTGGCATATTTCCAAAGACCTAAAGCACCCCAAGTCCTTCCTCCTACGGATGCATGGCACCCCCATGATGCCACTCTGCAACGTAAGTCTTAACGGATGGAATTTCGTGAAATGCTCTTCCAAACCATAGGAGTCTCCTGCTACAGCCTGACTAGAGCTTTAAAAACAATGCAAACAAACTCTTAGGGTCAGACAATGTGACAGCCTTGACTTTCAGCTGTATTGTTTGTGTCCAGGCACACCTTGGCCCTGCCCCTTGGGAAACTGGTACAGTGTGTTGCACTCTGTGCCCCGCATCAAGCTTGCGGACAAGGCAGACAGTAGCCTGTCCCTTTAAGAAGACAAGCCCCACCTACCCACGCTTTCTCTTCTCTCCTCTCCTCTGAAGAAGCAGGCAGATCTCTGCATGCCCCCTCTCCTTCCCTTCCTACCCCCTTCACTCCCTACCTTTTTTCTCCCTTTCCCTCTCTTCCCACCATGTCCCTCTCTGTCTCTCTCCCCCCCTCCCTTCTTTCTTCCCTTCCCATTCCCTTTATCTCAATAAACTCCACACTCAAGCTCTGTCTGTTGGGTCCTGCTCACCTGCTCCTGTTTGGACACACCCTCCACCAAGGTCCCAACTGGCACTGTATCATCATAACACTGGTGTGAACTGCTTTCATGAGAATCACTCCTGTCCAACTGCTCGGTGCTGTGTTTCCGTTTCTGCCCATATCTTTCATTGATTTCTGTTGTCACCAAGTCACTTACATATGCAGAGCCGTCAGGAGACAAGCCTAGACAATGATAAGAGTTGACAAACAACACAGACTGCATATTATAATCACCGTGGCATGGGAAACTTGAAGGTGCTATAGCACAATGGAAAGTGTTCTGTTGTTAATTCCTTGTGGAGCAAAATGTGTGCTTAATAAGCAATCATGGATATTAATCATCAATAAAAGTAAAATAAATAAAAGTAATTGCCTTTCATTCTCATCGGGCTCATTGCAATACAACTATGTGAAGTCAAATGCAAGTGACTCATTAGGAAAGAATGGTTGTCCTCCCACAACGAGGACATCCTCAAATGCATAAAGAAACAGGCAAACAGAATTTAATGAATCTCCTCAGAAAAGACACCATAGTTCCTCAAAATGACTCAGTCTGTCCCCACTAGAAAACCCCACAGTGAGCCTTGTGGATGTCCCAGGTAGTCCTGAGTCCTGGAATCCAGGTCTCCTGTTGAGTTGAGCCCTGATCTAGAACACACAGGAGCCCGAGGGCAGAGGCAAATCCTGCTGAACTGGATGTACACTGGCTGGGGCAGGGTCGTGGGGCCGTTTACATAAGAGTGTGAGGAGGAGGTCGGAACCCACACAGCCTGGACTGTGACTCTCGCTTCCACAGTTTAGCAGCTGGGAACCCTTCGGCAATTCCTTTCTTCTAAGCCTCAGTTTCCCTCTCTGTAAACTGATGTTTGTACCTGCTGGAGTTCTGAGAGACAGAAACAAAACAGACCACAGCAAGAGTTACCTCTTGGACCAGTCTTGGGTTGGGTCTTTTTTTGTTTTGTTTTGTTTTTTTTCCACAGATCCAGTGGGAAAAGTTTAGTCTGAACTTGTCCATTAGGATGACTGCCGTGGACAATGTATTCCAGCCTTAAACGGAGCAAGGAGAACACAAAGACTCAACTCTTCATCGACACTCTGTCCATGTTTGTTTCCTACACTGTGAGACACACCAAGAGCAAAATGTAACTTGGGGAAGAGAGGGTTCATTCCATTTTACAGCTTCCCATTGAGAGAAGGCAAGGCAGGGATGCCAATGGACCTAAAGGGAGGAACTGAGGCAGAGGCCGTGGAAGAATGTTGCATACCGGCTTGGTCTCATGGCTTACTCAGCCTGCTTTCTTATATAGCTGCCCCCGAGGGCTCTGCACACAGTGGACTGGGCCCTCCCATGTCAGTTGTCAATCAAGACATTGCCTCACAGACTTGCTACAGATCAATCTGACGAAGGCATTTTCTCAACTGAAATTCCACTTTCCCAGATGACTCCAACTTTTTTCAAGTTGAAAAAAAAAACCTAACCAATAACACATTCAGCAATAGTTAGGTGTCCCTTTGCCTATCAGCTTGAAAGAGTTGGTGATTAAATCTGAGGCAGCACAAAGATTGTTTAATAAATCCAATGGCTTCTTTCTAAAGAGTTTGGGCTTCTAGTTTTAATCTATGTGATTTTTTTACTCTATTTCTGCCTCAATGTTGCAATAAAAACCACTATTACATTTTCCAGAAAATGAAAAATTAAAAGCATTATTAATAGTGACATCGTCTACTTGTGAGGATACACTAGATATTTTGGTCTGAATTCTTTAGGTCAATCATTGATTATAATAACTTCTTGAAATAACTGTTCTTTAATGTAATATAGCCACTTTCCAGAAGGGAACATTGAGACTCAAGAAAAAATAAATCAGTTCCCCACATTTCAACTATAAACCTTGTTTTCTTCATTTAATATACTTTCAAAATACTTTAAGTGAAAATTTCAAAATGAATAAGGAGGATTAAAGAGCTGACTAAGTGGTTAAAGAACTTGTTGCTCTTCCAGAGGACCCTGGTTCAATTCCCAGTATCCCCACAGTGACTCACAAGACTCTGTGCCTCTGAGGGCATGAGGCATGCATGTGGTATACAGATATAGGCAAAACACTCATATACATAACACAATAAAATAAACAAACATAAAAATTTTTTGATTTAAAATGAATGAAATAATAGTATAGATTTGAATCAATACATTCTCATGATTCTTCAGGACTTCAGTATTACTCAAAATTGGCTTAAGCAGCCAGGTGGTGGTGGTACATGCCTTTAATCGCAGCACTCAGCAGAGGCAGACAGATATCTAAATTCGAGTTCAGCCCAGTTTACAGAGTGAGTTCCAGCACAGCCAGGGCTATACACAGCAACCCTGCCTCAAGCAAACAAGCCAAAAAAAAAAAAATGGCTTAAGCATTGTGGTGGCCTCCAAAGGCTCATATATTTGAAAACTTAGCAAACAAGAAGTAAAACTCTTTGATAGGATTAGAAGGATTAGGACGTGTGGCCTTGTTGGAGAGGTGAGTCACTGGGTATAGGCTTTTAGGTTTAAAAGCCCAAGTCAGGCCCAGTGTCTCTCTCTCCCTCTCTCTTCCTATGGAGAAGGATGTAGTTCCCAGCTACTGTTTCAGCAACTGCTGGCAGTTTTTCCTGCTCCCCACCATGATGATAATGGACTAAACCTCTGAAACTGTAAGGATACCCTCAATTAAATCCTTTCTTCCATAAGAGTTGCCTTGATCATGATGTCTGTCTTAGTCAGGGTTATGGGTGCTGTGATGAAATCCCATGACCAAAGCAACTTGGAGAGGAAAGGGTTTCTTTGGCTCACACTTCCAAATCATTGTTTATCATTGAAGGAAATAAGAACAGGAACTCAAATGGCATAGGAACCTGGAGGCACGAGCTGATGCAGAGGACAAAGGGGTGATGCTTACTGGCTTATTTCCCATGGCTTGCTCAGCCTGCTTTCTTATAGAACCCAGGACCACCACCCCAGGGGTGGCCCCACCCACAATGGGTGGAGTCCTCCCACGTGAGTCACTAATTAAGAAAATGCCCCACAGGTTTGCCTACAGCCCCCATCTTATGGAGGCATTTTCTCTATTGAGGCTCCCTCCTCTCTGATGACTCTAACTTGTATCAAGTTGACATAAAGCTAGTCAGGACAGTGTCTCCTCATAGTAATAAAACAGTGACTAAGATAAAAATGATGATGGTAGGTGGTATAGTAGTGCGTTGGCTTTGAGCTTGAGTTTCCCACAGCGAGGCCTAAGGTCATGGTCCGAGCCTTTGTTTTCTCTTCTTTTGTTGACTTTGTATTACAGATTGGATTTTTCCTCACGGAAGCTCCATACTCACAGCCTCACTGTCTCATGTCGAGTGGGAAGAGCCCATGGCTTCTTCTAGTATCTCTGGCAGAGATACCGGAATAAGCTGAGCCTACTGGTGCAGGTCTGTAATTGACGCTACTCAGGAGTCTGAGGCAGGATTGGAAGCTCAAGGCTTCCTTGGGCTGGCTGCTCAGTAAGTTCAAGGCCAGCCTGGTCCATTTAGTGAGACCCTGTCTCAGAAAGTAAAGAGAGGGAAGGAGACACATAGAGTGCTTGCCTAGCATACTCAAGGTTCAATTCCCAATACCCATAAAAAATTAATAAAAATGATCAGAAAGATCTGCAGTCTATTGTAAAGATCAAATCCAGGACCCTGTGCACTAAGTAAGCATCCCGAAAGCAGGGACTCTTGCATTCTAGTTTGTCCAACCAGGATACTACACCCCCAGTCTCTACAGCCAGATCAGTCTTGATTGCATCACAGTATTATATATTTAGTTCTGAACCAATCATTCTTGGACAGGAACGCAATGTTCTGGTTGGCCTGAAGAAGATCGTACGTCCAACTGGTTTCTATTTGTTTAGTTTTACTACTAACGTGTGAGCTTGTGTGGATGTGTGTACGTGAGTGTGTATGTGCGCGTGAATCTGGACGTGCTTTCCCGGAGGGCATGCCAGTCATAAGACAACTTTGTGGAAGTAGTTTGGTTCTTTCATTTTCCTTTAATGTGGGCTCCAGAGGTGGAACTCAGATTGCCAGGGTTTTGAAGCAAGTACTTTTACCTGCTGAGCCATCTTTCTGGCCGGGTCCAGCTGTCACCGCAAGGAGCAACAGTACTAGCAACAGAACTGGACAGAGGTGATAC
This sequence comes from Microtus ochrogaster, assembly GCF_000317375.1. Lineage (NCBI taxonomy): Eukaryota > Metazoa > Chordata > Mammalia > Rodentia > Cricetidae > Microtus > Microtus ochrogaster. The sequence goes on along the minus strand of NC_022020.1, from coordinate 37,452,165 downwards.
AACTAACGAAAAAAATAGGTATTGCTACAGTATAACAAGGAATGAGTTTTAGCAATGGATGTCAACTACCACAAACATACATGCAATCTGATCGCATATATTCTTAATTTTATCTCCAGCATACTGAATAACAGTAAGATACGATACCAGATATCAAGAAACTGATTAACTCCAGGCCAGATCACTTCTGTTGTAATATGAGCAAGAGAATCTATGTTTTGGGAAAGAGTAGATTTAGTCAGTTAATTGAAAACACCTCTCACCCAACAGTGGTAAGCCAGGGTCACTACTTATGAATGCAGAGTAATAGAACAAGTGTCAGTCATCACCCTTCCCCTACATTGGCTTGGCCATGACCTTGGAATTTCCAGGATTTTAAACATTGGAGGCAAGGGGAGCAAACTAAGAATTCTTTGAGTATTTCTTAAGGAGCTAGTAGAAAAGATGGGCTCTTCTCAGATGATGCTCATATGGACTACATTTTGCACACATGGAATTCATGTCAAAGCCACAGCCAGGGGCAAGAATGGCAGAGAGAACCGACCAATCACCTTCCTTGGAGTGAGAATTCACTAAGAACATGATCTTAGCTGAACACTGGGAACAGGAAGGACCATTGTTGGAGGGAACCAGCAGCCTGCTAAGTCAGGCTTTGGTTTTGGTCGCAGGAGACTGAGCACAGCCCTGGCACCTCTGGTTACATTTTTGTTATGATATCAGAAAAGTAAACATATGCTAAAGTTATAGGTAGCATATATTTTTCCAAAATGAAGGCGAACATTTTATTGTAAACCTGAATCTTCCTTAAGCATACACTGTAACATATTAAAAGTTTTTGGATTTTTTTGGAATATTTGGCGCATTTTTGTTTGTTTTTAAACAATTACTTATTTTCATTTTACAAGCATTGGTGTTCTGCATGCATGTATGAAGGTGTCAGACCCCCTGGAACTGGAGTTACAGATGGCTGTGAGCTGCCATGTGGGTGCTGGAATTGAACCCAGAGCCTCTGGAAGAACAACCAGTGCTCTTAACTGCTGAGCCATCTCTCCAGTCTCACTCCCCACCTAGATTATTTTTGCAACAAAAACCACAAAACACACAGACAAAAACATCAGAAATCTGAAGGACTTCTGGTCCCCCAAATTTCAGATGAGGGCCATTAACCTGTAATCTAAAATGCTCCAGGAATGAAACACTCCTCCTAAACACTCTTGGTATTGGGGCTCCTCCTCATCAGATCGCTGGGGTGGTAGGTTAAGTGTGCGGCAGATCTAGAATTTAGCAACCAGAATTTTCCTAGGAGAGAAAACAGTTAACTATAGAGAACTCTTGACCTACAGTCTATGCTCAGCAAGCCCTTGTCCCCTTCACACCCCTGCCTATGTCTTGTAGGTGACAGCAATGGTACTGCAGGTGATGCCTGCCGTGGTGCTAGCCATGGTAGTGGTGGTGGCGGTGGTGACTGTGTCAGTGGTGGCGGTGGTGAAGGCTAACAGCCGTAGAGCACTTCTCATTGTGAGGCACTATGTTTTTGTTGGTTTTGTTTGTTGTTGTTTGACTTAAATGCCTTCTGGACGTTAAATGCAACAACTACAATCCTTCATACTCAGATAAAAGTAAGCAACCCACACATCATCAGAGCCATTTGGTGGCTCCTCATCCATAGGCTTAACAGCCACCAGAGCTGTGGATGCAATAGCAAGAGATCCCAGTTTTCATACTTTCTGTAGCAAGTTAGTTCTTACATCTAATGACCGCTAGTGTTCTGATTTGCATATTCATGATCAAGCATCACAGAGGTAAACACAGAGCTAAAGTAGCTGAAATTTTAACAGCAACTTCTTTTTTAAAAATTGTTTTTATTGAGCTTTATATGTTTCTCCACTCCGCTCCCTTCCTCTCTCCTCCCCTTCTACCCTCTCCCATGATCCCCATCCTCCCAATTTATTCAGGAGATATTGACTTTTTCTACTTTCCATGTAGATTAGATTTACGTATGTCTCTCTTAGGGTCTTCTTTGTTGTCTAGGTTTTCTGGGATTGTGAATTGTAGGCTGGTTTTTCTTTGTTTTTATGTCTAAAAGCCACTTATGAGTGAGTACATATTATATTTGTCTCTCTAGATCTGGGTTACCTCATTCAATATGATGTTTTCTCGATCCATCCATTTGCCCGCAAATTTCAAAATGTCATTATTTTTTTCTGCTGTGTAGTACTCCATTGTGTAAATGTACCACATTTTCCTTACCCATTCTTCAGTCGAGGGGCATTTACGTTATCCCCAGGTTCAGGCTATGACAAACAATGCTGCTATGAACATAGTTGAGCACATATCCTTGTGGTATGATTGGGCATCCTTTGGGTATATACCCAAAAGTGGTATTGTTGGGCCCTGGGGAAAGTTGTTTCCTAATTTTCTGAGAAACCCCCATACTGAAATCCAAAGGGGCTGTACCATCTTGCACTCCTACCAGCAATGCAGGAGTGTTCCCTTTACCCCACATCCTCTCCAGCATAAGTTGTCATCAGTGTTTTTGATTTTGGCCATTCTTACAGTTGTAAGATGGAATCTCAGAGTTGTTTTGATTTCCATTTCTCTGATGGCTAAGGAACATTTCCTTAAGTGTCTTTCAGCCATTTTAGATTTCTCTGTTGAGAGCCTGTACTACATTTTTTATTGGATTATTTGTTCTTTTGATGACCAATTTCTTGAGTTTTTGGTATATTTTGGAGATCAGACCTCTGTCTGATGTGGGTTTGGTGAATATCTTTTCCCATTCTGTAGGCTGCCGTTTTGTCTTGTTGACTGTGTCCTTTGCTTTACAGAAGCTTTTCAGTTTCAGGAGGTCCCATTTATTAATTGTTTCTCTCAGTGTCTGTGCTACTGGGGTTATATTTAGGAAGTGGTCTCCTGTGTCAATGCGTTCAAGTGTACTTCCCACTTTCTCTTCTGTGGTTGATGTTGAAGTCTTTGATCCATTCGGACTTGAGTTGTGCATGGTGGTAGATATAGATCTATTTTAATTCTTCTACATGTTGATACCCAATTATGTCAGCACCATTTGTTGAATATGCTTTCTTTTTTCTCACTTGATATTTTTTGCTTCTTTTTCAAAAATCAGGTGTTCGTAGGTGTGTGAATTGATATAGAGTTCATTTTCATTGATCCTCCTGTCTGTTTTCATGCCAATACCAGGCTGTTTTCAGTACTGTAGATCTGTAGTAGAGTTTGAAGTCAGGGATGGTGATGCCTCCAGAAGTTCCTTTATTGCACAAGATTGTTGTGGCTATTCTGGGTTTTTTTTTTAAGCCACAGAGCATCATGCAGAGGGGAACAGAGACACATACTAGCCACCCACGGGTTCTGGAGCACTAGGGTGAGTGGCAGAGGAGAGGGTTCTCAGTACTGGCTGCAGAGTCGAGTCCTGGTCAACTCACTCACTTTTCAGCTGTATTAGATAGAAGGTTCTCAACCTGAGGGCCTGGACCTCTTTGGAAGGGTCAAGTGACCCTTTCACTGGGGTCAGCTAAGACCATCAGCAAATACAGATGTTTGCATTATGATTCATAACATCGAAATCACAGTTATGAAGTGGCAATGCCATAATTTTATGGTTGGGGTCACCATCAAATAAGGAGCTATACTAAAGGGTTGCAGCTCCAGGAAGGTTGAGAACCACTGGGCTAGAATATTTGTTGCCTTCTGGGTGCCAGTTTCTCTTCTGTAAAAGAGCACGATGCTGCATAGCTGTCGGTGGAAGAGGATGACAACACTTGCATGTTGGTGCTCAGAGAACACTTAGTCATAACAGCATCATGCTCAGAGTGGAAAAGTCTAAATTACAAGATAACCAATGTCTGTAAAATGTGTGCAAGGAGACAGAACTTACAAAAAACAGGAAAGGATCAAACCCATGTTTATCTCTACAAGAACTAATCTTGACTAGTCAAGATGCCCTACTTCCTCTTTTCTGGAACAAATAATTTTATCATATGTGAGAAGTTGGATCAAATTTCCCCTTGGTTCACTCTCACTTATACACAGGCAAGCTTAGACTTGCAACAGCCCAGCTACTGATTAGAAACAATGATACAGCAGGCCAAACCAGGCACCTATTCACCTATATCCTTACCCAGATGATTTCAGAAATGCCATTTGGTGAGGTGACAAAAAACTGATGCCGTGGGTTCCCAGATTCTAGGAAATATGATAAAAAAAAAATCCCTACTCCACCTCTCCAGTCACCTTACACCAAACTCTCCCTAAAACCAGCTGTTACTCCCCTGAAGGTATTGATATAAAAGGTAAGTGGAAGCCGAGCTATTGGAACCTATTCTTCACAGCGCAGTCCAGTTATGTATTGTCAATATGCGGTCACCTCAAAATACCATTTGGCTAATGAAGCATCTCAGACCTCAAACTATGGCTTGTTTGATTGCGGACATCTTCATGATTGTTGATATCCTTATGGAATTCGCTGCATGGGGCTGGCAGTCATCACTCCTGAGGATAATTCAGCAATGTCTGATGCGTCTCATGATTTAAAAAAAAAAAAAAAAACAGTTATAAAAGAGTACATGCTGAATGACTCACTTGCAACCAGTCTAGTTTTGAATAAAAACAAAAGTCTCATCCACGTTTCTTTTACCTATACTATCTCTTATACAGCCATGAATGTACATATGTATGTGTGTGTACTCACAGACATGCACAAACACATTCAAATACCCTCGCCATTGATACTGAAAATTTGCCACCACTTTGAGTCTATTGCTTTTAAAACATCGATTTAAAACCAAACTATTTGGAAATCTTCATATCAGGAAGCTATCTTGGGATCCTCAGCATACTGGACAGCCTAATTTAGAGCTGAACTAACTGCACTGTCACCCCACTCCCCATCAGCCACAAACTCTTTAGAAATGGCAGCCAGGTGTTCCTGAAGGGTCCAGTGTTTCTTGAATTGCATAGTTAAATTCTTTTGTCAGGCATGGGGGCGGGGGAGGGACTCACCTTTCACAGGGGCAAGAATGTAACTCTGAACGGGTTAGTCTATCATTATTTCCTGTGTTTGTTTCTAGTAGAAAACAATTCCCTGAAGAAACTCCGGACCCCCCAAGTATTGGTGTCTTTGCTGGAACCAGGCAAGAAAAAAAAATAATGACATGGTATTTAGTCTGTAAAGAGAACTTCAAAGAGCTACTCACTCTCGAGTTCATGCCCTGGCGTAGTTCTTCCCATACCGAAGCCAAGTTGCACGTGTGTGCACATTCCAAAGAAAAGTCAGACCCTCATCAGATCTTGGAAGATCATTTCTAAATATAGGAATACATTGCTTGAGCAAAATGTCTTTGTGCACCTAAGAACCAGAAGGCACACCAAGCGGTTTATGCTAATGATGTCATTGATAGTGAGTTTTAAAATTCACCTCAGTCCCTGAGAGTCATTTGTGGTCCTTTACCACTAGAGAAGCTAAAGACTCAGTAATGACACTCAGTCAAATGGATGTGGCATGCCTCGGCGAACACCCTGGATCCCAACAGACAGAGGAGCTTTCTTAGGTGGTAATATTTTGCATATGTCATCACACATTGAGTCTGAAAGAAGTAAGTGGGCTATAAAAATCTACTGGAGGAAGTCCCCTAGAAACATTCAAACTGGTCTCTCCTGAACTCTGTCCTGTGCACTGTTTCTTTTGCTGACTGTACTCTTGCACTGTAACAAACCATAACTGTGTGTACAACCTTTCCCTGGCATTCCCCGACCTCTCCTAAAGAACCATCAACCCCAAGGGTACAGTTGGGAACTCCCGGAAGAGCCTACATGGCCTTTGACTAGTATACTGAGGAGAAGTGATGCTCGATCTGACTTGGTATGAGTCATGTGGAGGACTGGAAACTTCTGCTTGGGGGGACTTGTGGCACTCCTAAGAAACAGGAGGCAGAAAGTTAAGCAGAAACTAGAAGCGATCAAGAGGCCCAGTCACCCCAGGGTCCCAGGCTTAGCTTCAGTCACAATATGACTGTAACCGATGAGAGAACTCAGTGGAGAGAAATGCCAAAGGACACAGTATGTAGCATTCCATAGCATTAGCATGCATGAGGTCCTGTGATCAATCCCCAAACCAAAATTCAAACAGGGAAAGGTCTGGCTGAGTGTATTTAACCCTACGAATCATGAGGCACACTAAATTTGTTGTTGTTGTTGTTGTTATTGTTGGTTCTGATGGTTTGTGATCCAGCAATAGGTGACTAATGCCAGCAGAAATGATGAAATAATTTACAGACATGCAGACTGTGATGGTGTAGAGGCCAGACCTAAACAACAGCCAGACAGTATTTTTCACAACTCAGTCCAAAATAATTTTTCCAAATTGAAAGCAAAAGCCAATTTTTAGAAGGGACCTGGATTGCCTGGGGTTCTCCGGGTCTGTTGAAGCCTGTAGCTGAATTGCTTTTATTTGTATTGCTTCTTGGGAAACGGTGGAAGGCCAACCATAAACAGTGTCCTACAAAGGAACAATTCTCAGCTTTCAGAGCCCCTCTGTGTTTGATTTTATCTTTCACAAGAAAATATGAAATAGTTGGTTCTTACAAGTTTTAGACACATGGGGAGAAAGCCCCCTGGCAGGTCAGGAAATCAGTTTCCCCGCTGCCTTCGGTATGTGCTCTGCACCCTGCTGGGTTCTTACCTGGTCACCCTCCAGTGACTCCTGGAGGAAAAGATGCCAAACTCCTCACATACGCGGTCTGAAAATACTATGGAATGTTTCTGCCTTCAGATTTCTCAGAGCCTGTTCTGTGGTGAATACTTTAGCAAGGTAAAAATGTGACTGCTTGGTCGTGAAAGCAAGAGTCCCCGGTGGCGTAAAAAAGCAGTGTTGAGACTTCCCTCCAACCATCAGCAAGGATTCGTCCTTGGAACAAGTTGTCTAAGAAGACAGCAGCAGCA
>NC_022020.1:37429183-37445000 GCF_000317375.1 Microtus ochrogaster | reverse complement strand
AGATGCAGCAGACAGACAGGGAAGATGTAGCAGACAGACAGTAAAGATGCAGCAGACAGGGAGGATGCAGCAGACAGGGAAGATGCAGCAGACAGTGAAGATGCCCTTTAGCACAGAGAACTGACAAAAATCCAGCTCTTGAGAAATGAGAGCAGCTTGTCTCGGAAACCACCAGTTACCCCACGTGATGGCGACAATAAAGATATTTACCCTTTACTTCTCTGCCTCGCCTTTATGCTTCACATCAGGCGATTTTAGATGACTTAGCTGTCTGCGTGCTTCCAAGTGGAAAACTCGAGGTACGGAGAAATTTACTGCCTTCGTTGACTTTATGAATCAAAACACTTACTTTAAAAATCAGATATTAACTGTTAAAATGTGTGTGTGCACATATTCTGTGGGAGTTAGAGAGTGACTGAAAGTCCGCGCTCTCCCTTTATCATCAAGTTTCCAGGGATCAAATGCAGGCTTTCAGGCTTGGCAGAAAGTGCGGTTTGCTGCCGAGCCATCTCACTGGCCCCAATTCAAGTATTCTTCCCCTGTGTTGAGATTAAACTGTAAGCGCCTGATGGGTCACTTTATTTTCACAAGTCAAAACCAGAATGATGTAGCGCTGAGTAGAGAAGGCAGAATTCCCTGAGCCACCCAGGAAGAAAGACAATGGGTTGACTCACTGGCTGCCTGATCTTACAAAGGTCTCATGGAATTTTGGTGAGTGCAAAGCCAGGTTCTCTGCGTGTGCAGTGTTTTCCAAAGTACAGATGTTTCCCTCTTGGCTGGGGCTGCCGTCTGGCTTGTCCACATCCTCTCTCAGTGTTCTATAAACAGTGGCATAATAGTATAGCCTTCACCTGAAGCTCAAACTCATGGCTGGATAGAAAATGCTTCTTGGGAGAGACAGACTAGCCCTCACACATGTGTAAGTATCTCTTTCAGTATCTCCCTGAGGTAAAAAGGTCCCTGTTGAGGAATAGCACTTTAACTTGGCGAAGATGTGTTACATTTGTTTATACGGTGCATTTGCTTAACTATGTAAGGATGTGTTGCTTTGCCTGCCTAGGTGCCTGATTGGTTTATTAAACGTTGATTGGCCAATAGCTAGGCATTAGAGGGATAGATGAAGCCGGCAGGCAGAGAGAATAAATAGGAGGAGAAAAGGAGAAGAGAGAGGAGAGAGAGAGAAAGACACCCAGGGCCCGCCAGCAGACAAGGAGTAGATCATGAAGAAAAGAAAGGTAAAAAGCCCTGAGGCCAAACCATGTTCGAAGAGAAACAGGTTAAGCTGTAAGAGTCGGTGGGTCAAGTACAAGCTAAGCCGATCATTCATAACTAATGAGTCTTTGTGTCATGATTGGGGAGCTGGTTGGTAGTCCAAAAGAAAGACTGTTACAGGTCCCTCTAGTTCTGGGCCACACATTAAGTGTTCCTAAGGACACCAGGGTAAGAGAGACATAAATGTTCACTACTTGGAGGTGCTAGTCATGGGTGATTATAAGCACAGATCGATGTGCATATGGTTTTGTGGGTAGATACACTTGAGTGCTGGTGCATGTGGAGGCCAGAGTCCCTGTTAGATCCCCTGGAGCTGGAGTTACAGGCCATGGTGAGCTGGGAGCTGAACTCAGGTTCTCCGCAAAAGCCGTATGTGCTCTTAATCTACGGGCCATCTTTTCAAGCCCTAAGCTTGATATATAATCTTTATATATAAAGTTTCGTAATCTTGAATTGAATTACAGAAAATGAAACTGTTTCAGAGCTAGGATAAAGTTGTATTTTTTTTGTCTGTCAAGTAACATTTTAAAACTGCCGTGGGTTTAAGTCACATGAGGGTTCCTCTGCAGGTGTGTAATTTATCAAGCCAAGCACCGCTAAGTCCTGCTAACTTAGAAAACGCAAACGGGGAAACCCAAGGCCGACGACATACTTAACACTATTATTCCTGTTAACACGTGGTTTCATTAGAATATTTTAATTTCCTAGCGATTGAAGAACACTGAACTCCTAAACATATTTCAGCCCATGGATAAATGCACTGATCTTTGTTTGTCAAGGTGGGTGTGTTAGATTATATAACTGAGCTCATATGGTCACATCAAGTATCTCAAGGAGCACTTAAAACTCTTGTGGGGGGAAAACATCCAACCTGATAGGTTCAAGCTACAAAAACCTAGAATTTTAAGCCAATGAATGGCAGGAATCTATCAAAAGTTTGAGCTTTGTAGGCTTTTGCTTTGTTTTACATGTGTATTCACATTGGGGGGGGGCTTTCCAGAAAATTACGGATGAGATACTGTGAATAGACAAAAGGAGGTATCATTAAGGTTTCTCACACACGCTTTTCTTTGTATATGTAAGTTCTAATAATCAGAAAAATACATAGGTATGTTTTAAATCTTATTTGGAGATAATAATAAATAAATAAATCTTATTTGGAAATAATGCCAAGGCTTTGAACTGGTGTCATATTACTCTTTGGTACACAACAAGGGGCTGTCTTCGTGCAGGTAGAGGTCTGTGCCTCCACCAAAGGCTGTCTCGGGGAAGGGTGCCTCATCTCGTGAGCCCCACAAAAGACAGAAACCTGAGCTACACGATGCCTTCAAATTAGAACTCATGCCGCAGCATTGAAATGCCTCTACATAAAATTAGACCCAGATCTTGGAGAATAGGTCAGATATGTAATGATCTGAATTTGATCTAAAATGCCACTGTTTGCAAAATCTTTTCAGAGGCATAAAAGCTCTCCTCTGAGCCAAAGACGTGTTTGCTATTGCTTTTAGCCAGGCTGCATTTAAATACAAGCAAGGGTGCATGGATACTGTAGCTGTGATGCATTACTTGTGATCTGGAGAAAATTTTAATTTCCTTTGCCTCAGTTTCCTCGTTTGCAAAGTCATGAAGATTTTTAGCGGGGGATTTTGAGTGAGTGTGCCTGGCACACGGAAGCCATATCATAAATGTTAACTGCCAATATTGGCTATCATTTACTAATTATATATCTCATACTTTTTTTGCAGAAAATCTATCAGCACATAATAAAGGTGGTTCTAAAACATCTCATTCTCTCACCACATCTAAAAGGACACCATTTAGAAGAAAAAGTTAGAATGCATATAGGAGTAGACACCTATAATCCTAGCACTTGAGAGGCTGGGGCACAAAGATCATAATTTTGAGGCCAGGGTTACAAAGTCAAACTTTGTATTTAGAACAACAAAACAAACAAACAAACAATGAAACCGAAAACATAGACACATATCCCAAACTTAGCTCAGAGTTATCTATCTACCCTAAGCTTGTTCAATTTTTTTCCTCGTTCCAGCCTTTCTTGCCAAAAGGCATGCAAAAGGGGAAGGAACAGATCACATCAGAAATTAGCCTGCTACACGGACCAAAAGAGAATCTGCATGCATCAGAAAATAACTTGCTAATCATGACATTTTAATCGACATGGAAATACGTACTTTCCAGGCAAAAGACTAACAAGGCAATGGTTTTCAGACAATTCTAAAAAAAAAAAAAAAAAAAGGCAGCAAAGATTCCCTGCTTCAGCATTCAGCTGATCTTCTTTCTATGTCTGTGAATTTGGCATTTGTAGATTGAAAAACATTTTATTAAAAAATGTTTGTAGGGGCCAGTAACAAGCTCAGTGAGTGAAGGCACCTACCTGCTACAGGTGCTTGATACACGAGTTCCACCCCCAAACCCCCAAGGTGGAAGGCGAGTACCAGCTCCTGCAGGTTGTGCCCTTGCCTCCACAGGCATGCTCTCCCCCAACACAAGTAAATATTAAAGAAAATGTTGGTACTGAACACACACACACACACACACACACACACACACACACTTTTTTTCTTGTGATTATTCCATAAACAAAACATTTTGTTGTTGTTGTTTTGTTTCCAAATGAGCAGCTACACTGTTCATGTGCTGTGAGTAATCTTGAGGCGTGTAAATACAGGAAGGTATATAGGCAGGATAGATGCAAACACTATGTGATTTTCTATAAGGGACTTCGGCATCTGCAGTGTTGGATATCTGTAGGGTGTTCCTGAACCAGTTCTCCACAGGTATTTCTTTGGGCCTTCCTAGGTGTGCTGGCTAGTTTTATATCAGTGTGACACAAGCTAGCGTTATTTAAGAGAAGGGAGCCTCGACTGAGACAATGTCTCCATAAGATCAGGCTGTAAGGAAGCCTGTAGGGACAGTTCAGCCTATTTTCAGTGGTGCTAGCCCTGGACTGGTAGTCCTGAGCTCTAAAAGAAAGCAGGCTGAGCAAGCTATGGAGAGCAAAGCCAGTAAGCAGCACCCCTCCGTCAGCTCCTGCTCATGTTCTTGCTCTGACTTATTTCAATCACATTGTACCAAAGTGTGAGCCAAATAAATCCTTTCCTCCTCATGGTGTTTCATCGCAGCAATAGTAACCCTAACTAAGACATTGGCATATAAAACTAAGGGATGCTACCATCGTCCACACGCACATTGTGTTGCTACTCTACAGGCCATCAGTATGACCCAACTATGTGCAGACATCTCTACATTTCTTCCGAGGTCTTCTGTATGTTGTTGGTCATGTCCTGAGCTAGAAATTTAAGAAGCTGTCCACATCACTAGCCATACTTCTGCTGGGCAAGATCTGGTAGAGAAGAGAATATGGCAAATCAGATCCTGCTGTCCAATCACACGCTTAGCCTCTCTTGGGTAGGAGAAGAGCTGGCCAAGGAAGGCTTGCTGAGCTCAGAGTATGAACCATATAGCATTTACAAAGTCCATTAGTCAGTAATGCAGCCACTATGCTAGTGTTGCAACATCTAGCAGTCTCTACAAGGCTCCAGGAGGTAAGAATTGTATTTCCAGCTCAAATCAGGATTTAATGTCACTCAGGTATACATACTTTTTGCCTTTGCTGTTTGCCGTACCCGAACAAAACTGAGCCTCAGAGAAACCTGACCACTTCCTTCTAGTCTCTGATGGGTCAAAGCAGATTTTCTGGAATTTTTCCTTGTGGGATTTTTTTTTCTGGTGAATTTTTATTTCACTGTCAATGTTCTCAAGAACAGACTCAGTGGCAGTGGCAATATTTAGTGCTGGGGGTTGGGTCTGTTGTTTCCTAGATGATAGAATTGGCCAGTAGGCTTCTAGTTCTTTTTACAAAATAAGCAAAGGTCTACTTTATCATCCATGCACCTAAAATTATACAGAAAGAGCACACCACTTGCTGGAGACAGGCACGGTCATCGGTCCACTCATCAAAGCAGCAAAGAACACAATCTAAACCCTAAGTAGTTAAATAAAAAATGACATCCTTTATTCATCAAGCCCTGTTAAACACTGAAATGCTCCATCTTTCTTACATTACTTAGCAACGCCCTGTCTATTCTTTCACCCCCCACTCCCCTAAATTAGTCTAATGAGTTCATCCTTAAACTCCAGATTGTTTTTCTTTTCTTCATACTACTTACATTTTATTGTTTCATCAGTATCAAAGCCGATCTAAAAGTTCTTTTCTCCTATGTGTGAAATGGACGTTAATGTGTGTCAGCACATGTTCAAGATGACATCAAAGTTAGGCCCCACGCATTTTAAGCCAAGGTTTGAGAATCTAAGTATCTCCAAGGATCCAAAAGAGTACAACTCTGTCTCAGAAGCACACTCTTATCATGGGCATATTTCTTATTTCCACAGTTGTGGTTTCGGATACTCACTTTCCTGCTTTCCTGAGGGTTCAATTCGATAGCCTCAGATTTAATTCCTGAATGTCAATTTCTATCTAGAACAAAAAGAATCGAGCAGACTAGGAAGCAGGTTTGCTTCAAGAGGATCAGTGACAACAGAGGCCCTTGGCATTTTAAAAGAGCCACACAGACAGTAAAGGATAAAAGTGAACCAAGATACACAACTTTGTACACGTTAGAAACATCCAATGTGCCACCAATACAATTTCCCTAAAACACAAAAAGTCCCAGAGACTGGAGCCACACGCATCTGTCTTTCCCAACTATCTATTTTCCCCACATCCTGACATTCATTAAGACGTTTTCAGCCAGAATTTTTGGCAATATGCTTTTTTTTTTTTTCAACTACAACAAGCCACACAAAAGTACTGCCATTAATGTCCAATGGTTGCATCAGGCCAGGCCTTTCTAAAATACATGTGATCTTTAAAAGATTCTCTGTCTTCCCTTCATGAGTCAGCAGTGCTCTGTCTTCACCAAAATCACTTATTTCACGAGCTCAGATGTTCTCTTCATCCAACATTTTGTTGATGCCGTCGCAAAGTTTCTGTAAGTGAGGTTTAAATTTCCCAAAGGGATTATACAAGGCAGCCAAAAAATCACAATCTGAAAAGTGATCAAAGACGTGATTAACCCGTCCGTGAGACTTGGCGGTGAGGTGGCGCTGGATGATGTCATGCAGCAGCTCCCGGCACTCGTTCAGCAGCCTGGACAGCACGTTGCGGTCGAAGGTGTACTCCACCTGGTGGAAGCTGACCACCGTCATGGCGAGCTGGTGGACCTTCTTCTTGAACTTCTCCATCAGCGCCAGCTCGTCTTGATTGAACTGATTGTTCCTGTGGAGCACGGCCAGCTTGATGACTGTCTTGATGAGGTTCTTGATGACCCTCTCAGCCTCCTTCTTGTTTTGGGTGTACTCCTTGGTCACCCGGTAGAGCTCATCCAGCACCTCGCTGCTGGTGTCATCGATCAGGGTGGTGGCGATGGATTTGGATACCATTTTACCCAGGATCTTCTTTTGGGCCTGGACGGCCAGGTTTTTGGAATTGAAGACATCTGTGGCCACTGTAAAACAAAATGAAAAAGAATGGAAGATTAATAAATAGCAAGTAAAACAAAACAACACAAATCTCCAAGAATTAGGGAGCACTTTCCCCCATTCCTTCACTATTTACAGTCTGACTCCCATTTACTGATATAAGTTTATGTTCAGAAAAAAAAAGATTCAATGTTTTGTACATTTCTGCGCATTGGGTTCTCATTTGTGGAATTAATGGGTTGATGTGTAATTAAAATCCTTTATGCCTTCTGCTATGTAGTCAGTAATTTCTTTAGCAGTTAATATTTATAACATCCTTGAAAATATCTTCTAGGCACCAGCACACATGTAGCACACACTAACACACATATACATATGCATAGTCATATAAGTAAAAATAGATCTAAAAATTAAATCTGTCTCGTGAAGTGGTAAACCATTTTATCCAGCTTAATTGTATAAAACCATTAAAAATTTTAAGTCAACTCTATACCTATTTGCTAGGCATCTGCAAACCTAGGCATCTTAAAGAAACTCATTTGAGCCAGGGCGGTGGTGGCACACACCTTTAACCCCAGCCCTTGGGAGGCAGAAGTAGGTGGATCTATGTGAGTTCAAGGCTAGCCTTTTCTACGGAGTGAGTTCCAGGAAAGCCACTTGGTTACATAGAGAAACACTGCCGGGGGCGGGGGGAGAGAAGGAGGGAGAGACGGAGGGAGAGAGGGACTGACAAACTCTTTTGAATGAAAGCAGCTTAAACAGCAAGGCCATGATACTGAGCAAGATGTCACATTTACTCCAGCAAACCCAAGGGAGAATCCTCTCATAAACCACTTACAGAAAGCTTAAGTGCCTAAGACATTGGTCATCGCTCTCTCAGCCATCCCACCCACTTTGAATTTCACTCCCTGATGTCAGCTTTTGGAAGGTTTTGCTCCAGAGAGAGCTCACTGTCAGCTGCTATTCCAGATCCACTGCTTCTTTTACGTTTTGAGGAAATAAACTTATTTCATGAGCCGATGAAACACGTTACATGCAAAGCATACTCTGGAAAAGCAGATCCCGGGAGCTGACATTTGGAGTGACTGTGACTTCATTTGGCAGATGTTTAATGCTCGAGAAGAGTTGCCCAAATCACAGATTAATAATATATGAAACAGAATGCTGCTAGCTTAGGGCCCATAGAGAAAATGCTCTACAAACCAACATTAGCTTTATTCTACTATGATTGCCCCTTCCATGTGCTGGATGCAATCGGAAAGCTTGTCTACGATTCTGCCTTTTCTCCCTCTACTGGCTGAGGGCTCAGAACTGTGGTTCTCCGGGTATCCACCCCGCCATAGGGTTCAGGGATCTCTCTCCTCTCTGCACTTGCCACAAAATGCACTCAGAGCAGTTGAAATACAACCATTTAGTTTAGATGCACACCTCAGGGCACTGGTGATGTAAAATGATTTCTAGTTTGGATAAAAGTTCGCATCATTAGGAAGCAAAACAGCAGAAGTAGCAAACCCAGGCTGGAAGGGCATATACGAGCAGTAACTGCCTCGGTGTGTAGGTTTCAAGCTAGATGTAAGGCGGGGACACAGAGAGTCGACACTACATCTGAAATCTGGATTCACGGCAAGTATATTGTCTCATGCAGGTTATTCCAGAACGGCTCCTACTGTGTAGAGCTCACCCAGGAACACACAAAGTTGTGCATCTCCTGAAAGGGTGTCCTGGTGCAACCAGAAATGGCGCCCTCCCAGCCGTCATATGACGTTACAGAAAGTGAAGTGAGAGCGCAGAGGAAGAACTGAAATACGTTTGGAGAGGGAGGAAAGGAAAGTGAAAAGCTGCGAGAAAAGGCCGACTTCGGGGTCCAAGCTTTTCAACCATTTTTAGTATAATAGTAATCCATTCTTATTCCCGTCGCTTGAATGATTTCCAAGAGCGTTAATTCACACTGATGAAATGCTACACAAAGAGTTGGTACCCCAGCAGATAATACCGCCACATTACGGCCAAGGGCCTTCTTTTATGTTATATCTCCAGATACAGACCTTAAAAAAAAAAATCAATCTGGTTTTTACAGGAAGAGACACACAATCACTTTCAGATACATAACACATAACTCAGATTTCAGCAACCTATTTTAGATGAAGGCTCGCTCTTCTGCTTTGAATCTTTTAGAGACTGGCATAGCCTACAAACACCCTATCTAGAACCTACAATCTCAGTACCCAGATCAACATACTTTCCGTTGGGAAATACTGAAACTAGAGTGGAGAGGGAGGGAGGGAAGGAGGTTCAGACTCCTAGGTGCTAATTTCTCAGGGCATTTTGCATCAAGCTACTTTCCTCATTAAATCTCAACATTTCATTTCAAACATACCAGAGAAGTACGAACTCTATGCCACAGCATTTTAGCTTCCTGCAAGCCAGCGGGGGGCGGTGGGGGGGGAGAAGTCAATCTCCTGCAGACTAAGCAAGGGCCTCCCCCTTTACTGTAAGCGAGGCAGAGCCCAGACGTGGAAGTTGATCTCTGGGGCTTTTCTTTTCCTCCCAGGACTTCCTCATGACACTTGCATTTTAATCTTTATGTCAACCCAGTGCTCTCTTCTTCCTCTCCACTAGGAAGACTTCCATCCAGTGGTTTGATTTTTCAGCCTTAGAAACGGCCTCTTTTGAGCCAAGCAAGGTTGTGGCTGACAGCCACTTGCCAGGGATATGTGGTCTGTCTGGGATCATCAAGTGTGACTGTTTGCTTTCTTGGACATTAACTGCTGCTGGCCTCAGCTGCTGGGGATCACTGTCAGTTCCACATGCTGGCCCAGGTCTCTTAAAGGTCCACTGCATCCCAGAGCTAATCCTGGACTCCTGTCTAGTCTCACCCCTATGTGATATCATCGCCATGGCTGCAGAGAGCAGCCATGTGCCAGTGACTCCCACAGTCCTGATTCAGCCTTGACTTCTTTTCCAGACTCGTTTAGCAAAAACATTTAAGGCTGTTTTCTTCTGAGAGTTTGCAGACATCACAGATGTACCATGTCCCCAACTGAATCCTTGCCCCCCCTCCATCCAGTATTTACCAGCTCAATTAATAGCATCTCTCCTGGCCAGAGACCTGGGAACCATCCACCATCTCGTCCTCCCTTTCCTTAGTCTGGTACCAAGATTTTTCCATTTTTTACCATTTATTTATTAGTTTCTAAAGTTTATTCAATTCCCTCCATCTCTACAGATATCATCTAGTTCAACTCCTTTCCAATGTCTTTTCACACTACAATCAGGGTACTTTGAAAATGTACATATAAAATGAGGTGCTTTTTTATTTTTCCACGATAGGTTTTTTTGCTGTAGCTTTGGGGCCTCTCCTGGAACTAGCTCCTGTGGACCAGGCTGGCCTTGAACTCACAGAGATCTGCCTGCCTCTGCCCCCTGAGTGCTGGGATTAAAGTGCACCACCACTACCAGGCAAAAATGAGGTTCTATTTAAGTTTTTTGCTAACCATCACACTTTCTAGTTCCTAAAAACCATTTTTTTTTTTTTACCGAATTATTCACAGCTCTCCCTTTGGGCCCTGAGCTCTCCAAAAGCAGACTCCATCTGTCTACTTCTCTGTGCCATGCCCTGGGCTTGGGCAAGCACCAGTTTCTCCCATCTCTTTATCTTGCTTAAATACTTCTCTAGGAAAATGTTTTGGCCTAAAAAATATATGAGTTTAAAATACATACTTGAATGTTTCTGTTTGCTTATTTTACAACTTAGAGAAATCAGCACTTGTGGTAACTCACTAAATATGCGGGCTGTCACCCCACCCCCAGGGTAAGCATACTTCACAAAGTGATTTCTCACCACCAGCAATTAGGTTTTTTTCGAGAGCAAAGACTTATGTATACTAAGGGAATACATCAGATGACAACGATACAGATATTGTGAGTAGAAGCAGGGTGTAATATTTCTGACTTGAACCGCAGTGGAAGAGTAGCTATCCTGGCCCAACTCTGCTTCTGGCTTGGTCTGTGTTTAAACAGGGGACAGAGAGATGAACCAACACATGTTCCTGGAAGCAACTGAGATGCACACAGATGTTCTCCAAGGAGACGGTGTTGAGAATATTGATCAACGGTTTACCAATGAAGATGAATTCATTTGCCTTGGGAAGAGACATAGAAACTGTTGGCAGGAAGAAAAAAAAAGTCTGTGTGAGGTCCTATTCCATTCCTAGTTTGGGGGGGAAAGACTGTTTTACAGAAAAGAATACGTCTAACTTTACATCTGCTCACCTCCCCCTCCCTCTAGGACTCAACCAACAGTCCACTTCAGCAATGTTTTCTGTAAAACAAACTAATATTTAGGGAATCCTGCTTTTACCATCAACAACCATAAAGTTGGAGATAAATATTGATGGTAAAAATATTCTGACCCATGTGTGCTCCGAGGAAAACGAAGATGAAAAGCCTTTTGATAATATCAATGACTGAAATTTTCTGAAGGCTGACAGAAATGCCCCACGATTGCCGATACGGCACAATGAAGGACGCAAGTCACGTTACATATTTATCAGCAGACACAATGTTTCTCACTCAACAAGTGTACTACACTTGGTATTTTTGAATGCTGACTACAGATACACATGTCATTCCAGATGTTTTACCTAGCTAAATTCAATCCAGTGGATCCAGAACGAGGAAGCACGGAAAAGAACACCATTTGAAGAGCACGTCTGGCCATTGTGCAGAAGGCGTCAACGTTCTTTAAACAATCCAAACCTTAGCTCCCTTATATTTGAATAATTCTAAATGTAAATGAACTTAGGCGGAGAAAAGGGGGCAGCTTTGGGGATCAGAAAGCGGTCAGAACCAAGCCCAGCTTCTTCAGGAAATGAGTGAGCTAAGAGGTGACCTCCTTACCCTGGGATCTGGCAGTGGTCCAGGTGAGAATGATTGCTTATGTATCCTGACACCAGTCTCCGTACTGAAAACTCCGAAGTAGGAAATCAATAGTACAGAGAAGAAATGAAATTACAGGGAAAGCAGGGGAGGGGAGCACAGGGGAAGGGAGGAAGGGCCGGAGGAGGGGAGGGAGGAGCGGAGGAGGAAGGAACCGAAGGCACAAGTCGGGCAGGGGCTGAAGTGGGAAGGCTGTGGCCAGTAGGAGCTGTGTTATCTTTATGAAATGTAAGGACAGCGGGCCCTGAAAAGATCAGAAGTAGCAGCATAGCTGGAGAGAAGACAAGTGCCAGACACCTTAGCATGAACTGTATTTATATCCTAAGAAGGCAGCGGCCATCCCAGAGATTGGTATCTTGGGAGAACTGATGTACCTTGGATCCTTAGCTTGACCTTCAATTGCACAGTGGCACGCGTACATTCTCATGTTCTCAAGTGACTGAGAACCAGCAACATACACCATCACAGACAGGGACAAGGCTCCTGCTTATGGGGCCGGAGGGTGAATAAAATTTTCCCAGTGTATTACAGTGAGTCTTGGTATTTCTTGTCTGCGTAACTTTGGATTGAACTTTGGGTACAGTGTTTACAGGTTGCCTTGTTGCCTCATTAACTCAGGTAAGACAGATCTTCAAAACATCCAATTTGTATTCATTAGAGAGTCATGAAATTATCTTAAAATTATACCTCCCAACACATATTGGAATTTTAGCAAAAATATTTAAAGTTGGAAGGCTGCAGTAGAATCGTTGGGGTACGAGTGGTCCCTGCCGGTGGCATTTCTTCCCAGCACCCTGGAAAAGCAGTTTGACTAATCAGCCCAAACACTCTGCAACCAAGGAGTGGCACTGCTCGGGCTATTGCTGGGACCAGGTTTCCTCATCTGTACGCTGAGACCATTTATTGATTCAACCTCTCGGAGTTGTTCTACAAGTCAATAAACGGGACTGCATGGACCTGCCACAGTGCCTACCACAGAGACACCTCTGAAGACTGCAAGGGGAACACAGTGCATTAGCTTCATATATATCTCAGTACTCTAGTGATGACTTGCATTGGGTCAAGATCAGTCAGCTCCTTCTGTCAGCACTATGAAACTGAGAAATGCAAGGTACCAGGCGGTCAAGTGGAAACAGAGGCCCCCTGTAGTGTACCTAATACCAACTTGGGTTTTCTTCCCTGTGATCCCACTGAAACACATGCAAATCTTTTGAAAGGAGAATTTCAATTCCTGAAGGATTTCAATTTCCCTTAGCAACAGATTCAACTGTAGGGAGGTAGTAGGAGGGTCTTTTGTCTGAGGAAACTGGTCCTCCGAGAACAGCAAGAACGCCCACCCCACGGGGACAAGAAGAGACACGGTCGCAACACGCGTGGTATGCAAAGCTGTGTGACAGAGGCACCTCGAGAAGGAAACGAAACAAAGCAGTAAAAGCCACACTGAGGCATCACCACCCCAGGCCTAGCCTTCCACAGCCTCACGGAGACTCAGACACGGGGCACAGGAAGCCAGTGCAGCAAAACAAAGGCCCAAGGGGGAGAGAGTCGGGCTGGGTGCAGGTTAGTGTCTTTGGAATTCATCGAGTTGCTGGTGTGGGGGAAGAGGTTTCCTGATGCTGTGGACAGAGTGAGATTTAGTAAGTCACAGATATTAAAGCAGCCATCGGTGTGCTATGCTCCTGAGGGGCCTTCACATGAACTCTGGTTTCAGCCACCCTCCCCGGTGTGACTACAAACCTCACAAGTAGAGACTGCTTAAACAGAGGACCCAATTCAAGCACAAGCACCCTTCATCTCTTACAGCTGATAATGTGTGGACAAGACAAAAATAAGCCCTGAAGATGACATGAAGAAGGTTTTCCCTGTATGACCACAGGCTGTTTCAGTGACATTGAACCTGTTCAACATGATTTTGAGGTTAACTGCGTGTCCTTTGCTCCTATGCCGTATTTTGTGGTGATTTTGAACATCTAAAGCCAGGGAGACAGGTCAATGGGTAAAGCTAGAAGACCTGTGTTGGATTCCCAGAACCCACGTAAAAAAGCCAGGTGTGGTGGCATGCCCCTGCAATCCTAGCACCAGAGAAAAGGAGGCAAATGGGTCCAGGGCTTCCTGCCCAGTCAGAAGAGTGTGCTTGGCAAGCTCTAGACTAATGGCAGATCCTGTCGCAAATGAGGTGGACAGCATCCCTGACAATGACACCTCAGGATGACCTCTGGACTCCACACAGGTACACATATGTGCATGTCCAGCTACACACGCATCTGCAGCCATTTGGACATGATTATGCACACACATGCAGCCATATGCACACAATTATGCACACACATGCAGCTGCTTGCACATGATTATGCACACACATGCAGCCATATGCACACGATTATGCACACACATGCAGCCACTTGCACACAATTATGCACACACACATGCAGCCATACGCACACGATTATGCACGCACACACACACACACACACACACACACACACACAAAAGACAAAGCCATCTGCTTCAGTCTTTTCATGCCCTATTATTAGACTTACCTCTGCCTCTTCCCAGTGTTCTCTAAAGATCATTCCACCTCTTTATTGCCTCCTTAGTGGAATAAACTATGACAAGACATCCCTATTGCCTCCAGAAATATTTAGATGAAGCAGTATTGTTGGATCTCAAAGAATGTGAGTTTCATAAATGTTAAGACAAAAGTTAAAGAAACAAATATATTTTTATGGCTGCCCAAAGTCAGGGCAAGACATATATAGCCATGAGTACCCATTAAATTATTCAAGGTAATAATCACAGTAAAGATACAAACAATAGACAATAATAACAGTAGTCACCATGAAAAAATAACTTGGTTAGTTCTTTAAGAATTTCAGACAATGTATTTTAATCATATTTGCCCCACAATTCTTCCCCTTAGCACCCAAATTCATGGCCTCTTTTTTGTTATAATGCCTTACTCCAGTTTTTGCTGTCCTTGTACCTCAGTGTGGGGCCATCCACGGGTGCATGGCTGACAACCAGAAGCCACATCCTGACTCTTCTTTCCACAGAAGCTATACACGCCACAGTTCTTCAGCAAAGGGCAGGGGCTCATGAGTCCCTTCACCTCCATGCTAGAATACTAACCAGGCAGCCAATGTTTTAAAGAATCCTTACTATACTATCTGGGAACTTGCATTATCTCACTGAAGTTTCATACCAAGCTTAGAAGGAAGACTCTGCCAAGATGTTCAGGTTAGGTCTCTGAGGTGCAGAAAAAAATGAGATAATTTCTTATATATTTTAATCTTATTGTTTTCATTACCCCAGCTTATTCCTGATCCTTCTCACCTCCCTATCTACCTAATTTCATGCTATCCTTCTTTCTTTAAAAAAAAAAAGACAAAAACAAAAAGGTCAAAACACTTAAAAAACCATGGAGTTCCTTTAACAGTGGTCAACTATTCCTGGCCACAAGGCCCATCCTGGTTGCTACCTTTATCAACCCCCTCCCTTCAAGGCTCAGGGATGGATGCAGAAGAGGATGCAGACAGACTGTAAGAGCCAGAGCTGGCGATGACTCCAGGGAAACAGTGTCTCCCGGACACAGCAGGACTGATACGCATGTGAACCCACAGAGCCTGACAGCATGCACACGACTGCACAGGTCCAAACCAGACAAAATCCCAGGGTTAACAAGGGTAAGTGGACACAAAGTCACTGACCAAGAAGCTGCTGCAACGGAAACCTGCTGGGAAAGGGAAAATTAGTTTTCTCCAATGGGGTCTCACCGAAATTGAGCTACTGTCAAAAAGCCACACAGTCAGTGGGTGGGAGAGATGAATTTGAATGCATACCTGTCCAATGCTAAGCTCTTCTCTGAAAGTCTCATGGATGCATGAGATTTAGAAATAAAGTTTCAGCCAGTCTGTGGTAGTGCATACCTTTAGTCCCAGCACTCAGGAGGCAGAGGTAAGCAGATCACTGTGAGTTTGAGGCCAGCCAGGTTGACAGAGTGAGTACCAGGACATCCAGGGCTACATGGAGAAACCCTGTCTTGAAAAAGGAGGAGGAGGAAGAAGAGACAGAGGAGACGGAGGAAGAGGAAGAGAAAGAGGAAGAA
>NC_022020.1:37418148-37428512 GCF_000317375.1 Microtus ochrogaster | reverse complement strand
TGAAGAGCCTGTGTTCTCAGATGCACCTGCTTAGCTTTGAGATGTCAGGGTGTTTAATCTAAAAACAAAGGAGTGCTTGCACTGTTCAAGAGCAAGAATGTCACCAAATCAAGTGCAAAGTGTCTCAGCTTTGCCCCCACTCGCTGCGCGCTCTGATCTCGACCCTTGCTTCCAAGAGGCAACAACTGTTGTGAGATTTCTGGCATCTTTTCAGAGCTCTGCATAGCTCTGCCCCTGCACAGATACGCAAATGTATGAATAGATCCTGAGCTATGTGAAGGAGTCTTAAAGCTCCTCCACCTCCGCGCTTTGAATCTCAGATAGGGTTTCACTTTGTAACAGCTCTGGCTGGCCCGATACTCATGAGCCTCCTAAGTGCCAGGATTACAAGTGTGCCCCCACCACACCTAGACTGAGGCTCGTGGTTCTTACAAGCTGTGATTTCTGAGTGATGAAAGGGACACATGACAACGTGTAGGTGTTCTCAGTTCTACGCGGAACTGATATAAAGTGGCAACGTGCTGAGGAGCAAGGCCACACCCGTGTCACTGCGCACATCACAGTCGTCGCAAGGGGCCCTTCGGAGTGCTGGGCGGAAGGAAGGCTGTCTTCTTGAAATGTGTGAAAGGGGGACCAAGCACCATGATTAAGATTATCATACAATTTGTCATCCACACGAAATACCTTAGAACAGGGTGCTCTTGGTGATTGCACCATGACAACAGATCTGTGAACACCTCAGATAAATGTAAGTGGTTTTCCTACGAGAATAAGAAAGAAGCAAAACTAAGGAGTTACTCAAATATTTATAAGAATTTCCTTGAGAATCCCGTATACATATCGACCAGGTTTTCTTCCAAACTTCATTATAAATAGAAATATTAGTTTTTAATTTAATTTTTTAAAATTTTCTTTTACTTTTTCTTTTGAGACAGTGTTTTCCTGTGTTTGGCTGTCCTAGAACTCACTTTGTGGACCAGGCTGGTCTTGAACTCACAGAGATCCACCTGCCTCTGCTGGGATTAAAGGCGTGCAGCACCACCCAATTTAGTTTTGTTTGTTTGTTTGTTTGTTTGTTTTTAAGATGTGAAGAGGAATCATATTAATGGTGTGGGAAGAAGTCTCTCTAGTCAAATAGTATCTATGCAGTTAAAAAAAAAGGATTATTAAATTTTGCTTAATTAAGTTTCCTAAAAAAACATTTCATACAGGACCCAAGGCTAAAATCAATTAAGATAATTGATTCCATCTTTTATGTTTTTTATCTGACAAACTGATGAAGGTTCTTAGTGTTGCTTTGGAATGGACTCATTCAGCACAGCTCACAACAAGCAGGGGTGGGCCAAGCGATCATGGTTGGGCTGTGGAGCGAAGCTGGGCAATACAGTGATGCAGGCATAGCTCCTGGAATCAGGCAGCCTGGGTCAGAAGCTGCATCATCCCCTGGGGTCCCTAGAGACTGGACCACATCACCTACTTCCTCTGTGCCTCAGTTTCTTGATCTGCAAAAGGAGTTTAAATAAAAATAATCCATATGAAGGTCTTAGACTAGCATTTGCTGTCAGGTAATCAGGTGGATTTGTGCAATTATCATCATTTTTAACTGCTAGCTCATCATTACAGTGAAGTCTGGTACAGAACGCCTCGGGTTCACATGAAAGAAGAAGAAAGAAGATTAGATGTAACTCACACATACCACTCAACGAAAACTTGTGTTGAGTGTTTCTAACGTGCCAGAAGCTGTGGCTTCAAAGATAAATAACACTCTCTCTTTTCTCCAGGCATCCAGACTAACGGAGGGGAGGGGGATGATGGGAACAAGTGGGATGCACCACAGAAAGTCCATAGGAGCATTGTGAAAAAAAGCAAAAGCAGTGAAGATAGTAAATGTTAATGTTTGAATGAGATGATGGGGGAGGGGGGATTAGAGTGAAGGTTTCTCAAAGGGGGCTTTGCCTCAAAAGAAAAGCAATTCCTGTCTTAGAGAAATAAGCAACCATATTCCAGAGCAAACACAGAGACTTCCTACTTGCTTGTGAGGCATTACAAATTCTGTTCATTAGCATCCCTAAAAAATAAGTCAGCTGGGCAGTGGTAGTAGCAGTGGTGGTGCACGTCTTTAATCCCAGCACTCGGGAGGCAGAGGCAAGTGGATCTCTGAGTTCAAGGCCAGCCTGGTCTACAGAGTGAGTTCTAGGACAGGCTCCAAAAAGCTATAGAAAAACCCTGTCTTCAAAAACCAAAAAAAATCAACCAACCAACCAAACAAACAAAAAAAACAAAAAAAAAAAAAAAAAAAAAAACAGAAAACAAAGGATGGATTTTAGGGGGAAGATGGAAACATCAAACATGTAAGTTGTGTATAAGTTGTCAGGGCTGTGGAAGTGTTTGCTGTTAGGTTTCTCAGTTCTCAGTGTTTGGCAGGGAAAGGAGACAGAACCAGGCATCCAGTGCAGAACTCTGTGTCTTGGGCCACTCGCACCAGAAGGGCATGGAAGTGGCTTGGTAATTACCACGACAAGTGCATCAGAGTTTCTAACTCTTCTATCAGAAGTTGTATTTGGGAGGCACTGAGTGACCATGACGTATAATAGAGGTTCTACCCTGCTCTGGGGTATGCTCCTAGAACACTGGACTTAAAATCCCAAGTACATATGTGTTGGCCACAGAATGACATTGACTCAATGAGTGCATCAGACTCAATGGATAACATTCTCTTTCAAAATTATATGAAAATCGAGATGTTGACTTGTGAATGGAATTCACAGAAAATATTTTCAAGAGAGAGCCTGTGAGGGTTTTGAGAATGCTGCTAGGAGTGTAAGAAAGCAAGCCTTTTCTAGATGATACCACAAAGCACAGCTGGAACAGGGCCTACCTCCTACACACAGCATTGAAAGGAAAGGAAAATACCTTCCAATCATTTGTGCAAAATTGACTGTAGCGAGTGATTCTTTTCAAATTAAGTAAATCTTTATTTATTATGTTGAGTTTGGAAATGCTAGTAGTTCTTACAGATGTTCCAGCTGCACTTGGTTTACTTATATTTATTTAAGCATATAGCGCTTTCCCACTGTTGAGTCAATGCTGTCTTCTATCAGAAAGTGGTGAAAACCCCTCTAAATAGCTCTGCGATTTCTACACTTTTCTAAGTCAAGCCCTACAACCTGCCAGCAGCCCCGGCCCTGATGAATATTTATATTCATGTGAAGTTTAGAAAAACAACAGCAAGTTCTAAATCCAGCACGCTGGAGTGACGTTTAGTACTGAGCCAGCTCTCAGATTGGTATCACTCAGCAGTCAATGCACACTTCCTGGTCTAACCAGGTTGCCCCTGGTCTGATAATAAAGACAACCGAACAATATAATTTCGGTGACCACTCTGTAGTTAACAAAATACTTTAAAGCACTTTCACACTCATTTCTGACTTGGACTATAATTTACCACCACCCCTCCCAAGGGAGCCAGAGGAGTGACCCATAGCTCAGAAGCCGAGGGTGCATAAGCAGAGACAGGCGAGGAATATTACTTCCTAGTTGCTCTGTAACTGTATGCTGCAAATTAAGGCAACGTTTATTGTTTATTAATTTCCCATCAGATACTACATACTGCTAAGCCAGCCACATTCCACTCCTTGGAGCTTGTATCTTCCTTTACCCAAAATAAGAAGCAAAGGTCTTACACATCAGAGAATAGAAAACTAAAGAAAAAATCATG
Organism: Microtus ochrogaster; assembly: GCF_000317375.1. NCBI lineage: Eukaryota > Metazoa > Chordata > Mammalia > Rodentia > Cricetidae > Microtus > Microtus ochrogaster. The sequence goes on along the minus strand of NC_022020.1, from coordinate 37,424,794 downwards.
TCTATCTACCTTTACCCTGGCCCTCCATCCCTGCCACTAAAGAGCTTTTTCATTCTGTAAACCTCAGTTAAAAAAAAAACACCTCTTCCAAGAAACCTTCCCAGATCCAACGGCCAGAATAAATCTTTCCTTCTAACCTGCTCTGTGCTTGATAAGGAAGCTCAATTTCTATCTGACCGTAACTGCTTATAATCCTTGACAAGTAAGGCGCCAAATCTTTCATCTCTATATTCTTCACGGTGCTTAACATATGCCCTCGAGCTAGCACAGAATGAACCGAGTTTGAGTTCCAACTCTCTAATCTACCTTGCTGGACCCCACGGGGATCCTTCACAACTCCTAAAGACATGTCAGAAAATCAAATCAGTTCTTTACATCTAGAGTTTAACAAAGGAAATGATTTGTACTCTATGGCTAAGAACATAACCCTATAATAGGATATAGACACCATCTTTCTTTAGTGGTACTGGTGATCAAACCCAGGGCCACATTGTGGTGGGCAATCCCTTATGTTTTAAAGGAGCACAATATATTTAAAAACAAAACAAAACAAAAACAAAACTGATACATTTTCTATGTTTCTATTTTTAAACCATTGCTTTTCTCTCCATCCTCAGTCAAACTAAATAACTATCTATCCAATCTTTGCAGCAAATGTTGTAGAAACTTTCATACAAATATCTCAAATCCATCTGTTTGAGTATTTTAGGAGCAGAAACCTGTTGGCCTTACCCTGGGCATCTCCTAATTATGTCTCTTGGCACAACCTCCCAACATTCTGTTTGCAACCTTTCCCCAGCCATTATATTAACTTGTCAGTCAAGCGTCTTACAGCCATATCAACATCTTGTGGGCAGATCCTGACGAGGGCAAGCTAATGGTGACATACAGGCCTTTGAGTAAACTACTTTAACTCAGACATCAAGGCACTCATGCTCTAGGGGTCTGTGATAAACGCAAGTCCCTTCCCTGGAGGCTCTCTGCGGCATGGTTCCTGACTTTGGGTGCTTCCAAGGAAACATCTAAGTCTGGAGTAGTACTTTCCCCGTTGTCTGTAAAGTATAAAGTAGGTGAACTCTAACCTGTACCATATAAATGTGACTAGACTTTCGAGGGACTTCTGGAGCTCCTACTGAATAGTCCGGAATTAAAACTCCTGCCAAGAAGCTCTTTCTCTGATCTGGTCCCTACATGATTATAGGTTTTTAGGGAGGTTGGACTATTAAAAGTCAGCATGAAGGTCCTGTAAGAAGAAAATGCCTCCTGGTCAAGAGAACAGACTCTCTGGCTTGGGTGCAGACATCACGTTCCAAAGTGGCCAAGTCAATCTCCTGTCCAAGGACCCACCCCCAGAAAGATGGGTTCACTTGAAAATAAGCGAATGAAACAGTGGGAACAATTTCCTCTTTGAACTAAGGCCCTAATGCAGGCTCATTGAGCCAATTATTGATGAGCAAGGACTTCCTCCCTACTGCAGTTTCTTACTCTGAGACAGGACAGAAAAGGAGAGCATAAATGTTGATGAGTTTTAAAAAGTGTTAAAAAAAAATAAAAAGAAGAGGGATTTGTAAAAAAACATTAAATATGAATCTTTTCAATCTTTGTTTAGGACAAGAAATAAAATTTCTTAATGCCCCACCTTGTAAGTTTTATGCAAATGTTTTAATCCTCCCCATTCAGTAAAACTTTTATTTACATGAAGGTACATACACACACACATACGCACATACACACACACGCATACACACACACGCACACACGCACACACACACACACACACGCACACACTCCAGCCCAGCAATGTACTCATACATTAGTGTGGTGGTTTGAATAAAAATGGCCCTGTAGGCTCATATATTTGAGTAACCAAGGGACTATCTGAAAGGATTAGAAGAATCAGGAGTGGCCTTGGTGGAGGAAGTTTATTACTGGGGGTGGTGGGCTTCGAGGTTTCAAAAGCCCATGCCATAGGCTCTCTCCCAGCCTATGAATCAGAATGTAGCTTCCAGCTACTGCTCCGGCAAGTGCCTGCATGCCACCATGTCCTCTGCCATAGCAATAACGGACTAACCCTCCGAAGCTGTAAGCAAGCCCCCAATTAAATCTTTTCTTTCATAAGAGTTGCCTTGGTCATGGTGCCTCTTCACAGCAACAGCAAAGTACCTAAGACAGTCCCAGGCTTCTGCTATATTTGGTGCCTTATCTCATTTCTATACAATGTGTCAACTGGGTCACAGAGAGGTGGTAAATTTGCCAAGTTCATAAAGATCTCAGGAGAAAGTTGAACTAATTGTCACTGTATCATTGTGAAACCCTAAACAATAAATAAACTTAGAGGTTGGGAGGAAGCCCTCACTCCACTCATTTCTCATAGCACAGATTTTTTTGTTGTTGTTGTTTTAACTGAGTGTCTATTATGTGCTAGGTAGAACACATGCACACAGTAAGTTTGGATTCTAAAGGAAGACCCATGGCAGAAACAAACAGGTAAGTGCCAAGTAGGGCCAGGGGCCATATGGAAAAGAAGTGTATAAATGAGAGAACATGTTCTTCCATCCAGGGTGGTCAGGGAAGGCCTTTCTGAAAAGGTCACATTTGAAAAGAGATGTGAAGAAAGCACAGGAAGTAACCTTGGCCTGGTGCAGCCCCCAAGCTTTCCCCACAAACTGTCTTGACTGTCCTGCCTAGCTCTTACTGGAGTAGGCATTTGTGGCTTGGCTTCCATTGTAACCTGGGGTAGAATCCTTGTGACTGGTTATACTTTATTACGTATTCCTTGCTATAATAAATTTTCAGTTAATCTCTAGCATGTAGTGCCTAGATTTGTGGGGAGGAGGCAGGAGGATGAGGAGGAGTAGGGCATGGATACTGTTTCCATGAAACACAACCAAAATAAACAACTACAGATGATGTATTTTACTATCTGTTACACAGCTACCTCAATGACGCTTATACAAGCGATGCATATTTCAATGTCGTCTTCTGGGAAAAAATATTCTCCTCATTTAATCATTAAAGACAGGAATAAAAAACAAGCCTTCTATCAATAGCCTTGGAACTGGTAGGGAATACCTACATATGAAGAGGTAATATAACTCTGTTTTTAGAGTACATTTTTTCAAACTATAAAAAAGCATTTTCTTTACAATCATTGACAAGAAACTGGAAAATGAGGGTCGGGGCAAAATGACTCAGTTGTTAAAGTTCTTGCTGTACAAGCTGGTATAGTTCCAATGTAATTATCTTTGTGCTGGGGAAGTGGGGACAGGAGGAGCCCCGGGACCTGCTGGACAGCCAGCCTTGCCTATTCAGAGAGCATCAAGATAGAGACCCCCACCTCGAAAACACAAGGTGGATGGCTCCTGAGGCTGACACTGACTTCCACACACACACATGCACACACACACATGCACACAGACACCCATACACATTTACCACACACACATGCACACAGACACCCATACACATTTACCCCATACCTATGTACACCTACACAAACATCACACACATATACCTAGAAGAAAGCATGAATTTACCTAAATTCGTTGAAAAAGAAAGAACAAACTGGATCTATTTTATTTTTTCCCCTTTATTGAAACTGGCTGGCTTAAAATTATATTTAGAATTTAAAATAACAAAGCCCCTCTCAAGCCAGAAAGACAAATATTTAGTTAAAGTAACCACAGTCCTATGATGTTGACAGCACAAACCTCGTATATTAGACTCGTTCTTTTCAGTTAATTAAAATAACTAAAAACATTGTTACAGTCCTTTCTTGCGAGAACTGAAAAACATGCCCTGAATATATCAACTTGCTGTCTTGGAGATGGGTTTCTTCTTTAACGGTGGATATCAGGGTAAAGTAAACTCTGGCAAATAACACAACAAAATGGGTCATTTTTATGACCCACTGTCAAATATCAACAACACAAATGTCTTCTCTCAGAGACTTTGTCAGCCCCCACTCCTCGGAGCTTCCATCACACCCACTCCCCCACCCTGCCCCCTTTCTCATCAGACCCCTGCTCCAGAGATGGAAGAGGGCCAACAGAGGCCCACAAGTCAGCCCAGGGTCACCACGTGAGTCCTACTAACTTGTGATGGCCCTCTCTCCTTCTGGAAAGGTTTTGGCTGGGGCACTACCTACAGCAGTAAGAAGCAAATTCCTCCACTTAAAACTTAGCGATTTCTGCCACTTAGAAGCCCATGGCTGCTGCTGTCCAGTTGAACCAAACACTATCACTTTTCTCCAGCTGTGGTAAAACTCAGGCACATAAAATCTACACAGTTACCATTCTAAAGTCATTTTGTTATATCCACATGTTGAGCAACCATCTCTAGTATTTAATTCCAGCAACTCCTATATCCACCAAAATGGGGCCCCATAATATGTAAAAATTTTGCTTTTATAATTAGTAAAAACAAAAAAAAACATCTGAAAGTTTGGAGGGATTTCCCCCCCTTCTTCTTCATAAAAAAACAAAACCTGACCTTCTGCCGGCAGGGACTGGGGAAGGTGGGAAAGACACGTCCTCTCCAATTTCCTACCTGTCCATCAGCATAGGGGAAACTCCCTAGCCCCGAGGGTGTATAAGTTAGCATTTCTGACTGGAATGGCCAGGGTCCTACAGCATTGTGAGTCACTTTACAAGAACCTAGGATAAGGCTCTCGGCGACTCATGAGCTTCAGCCCTTTGTTCCTGCGTTGTCCATCAAACTGGGCAAAGGGGCTGCCACTGGTCTCTTCTCCACAATTCCCAGGCTCTTGTCGACTTCTGGACTCATTTTTTTCCTCATAATGCTTCCACTTTTAACCTCCCGATCTTTCCTGAAGTCTCTCTCCACCTCAAGTCACATTGTATTCACCTCGGCTACATCTTCCGCCTGGTTCCTTTAATACTACACTCTCACGCTTTGTTTTCTACCTACCATCTGCATTTTGCTTCCTTGTAGCTACTTAACATACTTTTATTACAAAATAAACCTACTTAGAAAGGACACCAACTCTTCAGTGTGAGTGGAGACTGGAGACTGACATCGTTCCCTTTGAACACATCAAAGTCATCAAAATCAGTCACTACTGTTTTCTTCATTCGCTATTCTTAACGTAAAAAAAATCATTCAACGGAGACAACAGACACCAACGCGATTAGCTGCTACCAGATGCTGCTGTTTGCCAAAGGCCACGAGTCCGTGTGTAGCTTTGTATTACAAAATGAGTCCTGTGACTAAGGAGGCAAAGGTCACACAGTCCAAATACAAGCATTCTCTGGAATGATACAGAAGATAAAAAACAAACAAACTGGAAGCACCTGGTCTCGTGAGATGTGGTTGTCTGGATACTGCGTCTGGGATTTCCTGAAGCCGCTCGCTGTAGCACTAGCATCATAGGGGCCATGTTTTGAGAAACAACCACATTCCATTCCAAGTTCCCAGCACCACCATCTACACCAACAGTTCTGCCTCAGATACTTTTCCATGATCCTCTCTCCCCAGAATGTGGCATCCCCTCTGGGTCGTTAACTCATGTGTATGTCTCGTAACGCCTTGAGACTGAGTTCCCAAGGGCAGCAAGAGGTCTTCCCATTCTGTTTTCCTTCCTGGATGAAGCTACCGGTATCAACGGCCCCCTTATTCTGATCAGGTTCCTATCCTATGCCTGCCTTGACATCTTGGGGGGGAAAATGTAACTTTAAAAGTTCGAAACTAGCTTCCAAATGAACTCAAATATGTCTCAGCTGATGCTCAATACAGTAAAAGGCCGAGGCATGTGTATGTATGTGCCTCTCTGCCCTTCTCTTGCTGTGGATTTCACAGAGCACTGAAGAATAATTATCGGTGGACCGCATTCCCTGTTCTAAGAGTTATCCTTCCGAGCAAGTTCTTGTTAAAGGGGAAGTAAAAGCATCTAGAAGGCTGGGGAGTAGAGCGGGGGTTGGGTGAGGTTTCTCAACTTGTTTCCAGGGTGGGCACGGGGTGGATCTTCTGGGTGGTTCAATGTGTCCTACATGTCCATGAAGAAACAGTTCACATGACCAGGGCCAATGTGGGAGAAATAAGAGTTCACGTAAACAAACAACAGTATTAACTAACATAACCTTAAAAAGCTATTGAGATATAAATTGTGATGGTAAGATTTGTATTTTCAAAGTACCTAGATTCGTGTTCTAAAAGACCAAAGCCCATGCAAAATCTGAAGAGGCAGTACAGTGTTCCCAGTTTAACGGCTGGGAATATAATTTTACTGAGTCAAATGATTAACCAGGTTTATGGCCATCTTTTTCGTCTTGGGGAATAGTCCTGATCATATCTGCCAGTTACTTTTCAATGAGACTTTATAAATAACAGGACCTCCTATTAAAATGTTGTTTCTATGGAAAAAAGATAATGCTTTACTAAAATTTTTATTATAGTAGTCTCACAGCTGCAAGAGGTTGAAAATATCTCTTTATCCATCTCATGTAGTTGGAACAAACAATCTGAGGCCGAGTACAGTTCTGCCAGCTCGAGAAGACACCTGTGGCTGTTCATGTGCTCAGGCTGCAACAAGCATGGGAAGTGGCAAACACAGTGCGGGTTCACACCAAGCGACCCAGGGGAAGCATCAAACACAGTGCGGGTTCACACCAAGGGACCCAGGGGAAGC
>NC_022020.1:37415927-37417820 GCF_000317375.1 Microtus ochrogaster | reverse complement strand
CCACAGGAAGAAGTAAGACTCATGGGATGGCCCCCCTGGACCTAGTCCACTCCCAGGAGGGGAGCATTCGGCCTTAGAGTGCAGCCCCCCCCCCACAACTACCTCCTGCAGGCCCCGCCTGGTCAAGATTTGACCACTTCTCAATACTGCTCAATTAGGCACCAATCAAGTGTTGAGCACTGGAACCAACCTTCGGAAGACCGAGCACAACCAAGCCATAGCACTAGCTAAGAAAAATAACACTGCATTTATCTCTCAGAAGTGAGACTATGAATATTCTAGAGAATGCATCAGACTTATAAATCAATTCTTTTGAATATATGATATCAAAATTCTAAAACAATATTAGATCTATTCTAGTTAGCTAGTTTCCCCTTGAACTTAAGGGGGGGGGTTGCTCTTCAATTTGTGCCACTTAGTTCCCTAATTTGGAAGGAAAAACATGCTTGGGGAAGTGAACGATTTGCCAAAAGGGATGGTCTTTCTGGCCTCCCTCTTGCTCAGCCATCTTTACTGCCTTTTGCTGGTCTTGGAGTGAAGGAAACAGATGCCGGTGCATGCGACGTGGTCTCGGGCAGTATTTTTAACCTCTCAGCTGTAGAGAGCTGGTCTTTATATAGGCAATGGCAAGTGTTTCTCTGTACCTTGATTTCCCTGAAACACACAAATACACAGATGCCAGAACCCCACCCACATTCCAATGCGGGGCACTTTCTACCGCAAATAAACAAAACGAAGCCCACACACTGTCCTTAACTATGCACCACTGTGGAATAAACCACGCCGCACATCGTCCCACCAGAATCCAGAAGCTATTTAAACCAGGGAGTTTAGTCCCTGACCATGTGTTAAGTATGTACAAAGCAAAGAATCTCCTTCTATTATATCTGCATCGCGGGTGGTGTGTTCCTTCATGGCGGAGTGCTTGCTTAGCAGGTATAAGGTCCTAGATCCTTAATAATACACACACACACACACACACACACACACACACACTATTAACATAAAATTTACACTAATAGAAAATGGAGTGATATTGGATAAGAAAACTACAAATATTTGGGGCGATTGGCATTCTCATGGTTGGCGCACATGAAAAGTTCTACAGCAGAATTCCAATGAATTTTAACAGAGAGAGAGATGTGTGTGTGTGTGTGTGTGTGTGTGTGTGTGTGTGTGTGTGTGTGTGTGTAAAGGGGGGTAACCTGCAGGTATTCCAGACATGGAATTTGGCTAAGATATTTCTTTTTTCCAATAGCACCATAGGATGTATTTTCATAAAGTAATTATGTCTGACCCAAATTTGAAAGATGAATTTTTAGTTTCCACCACATTCCCACTGAGTAAGAGGTTAGGTAACCACAGCCAGCCTGCTAAAGACCCCGCTGTGGTCTGACTGCTCTAACCTGAGCACTGTGGTTCACACACCTATCACCAGACTAAGTACTCCCTGTGTAGGCTCAAAGGGAGCCAGGGACAAGGTCCTACCAGGTCTTCCTAAGCTTGTGCCTATGTAGTGTTGTTCAGTCTAATTTGAACTGACTCTTGCGATGGGAATGGTATAAATATTAACTAAGTATCATACACACTAGGCCCTATAAACCAGGTGACGTGCCCAGAGGCATAATACATATCCAGATTTAAATAACCCATGAATCTCATGAAAATCACACATTTTGTTTTTGCAAAATATTTTATATTGTGGACCAACTAGAAGTGGGCCTATCTTCACACATCACTGGGTATCAAGTACTTTCTGTTTGCCTACAATGTATTATTCATCATCAAAAAAGCTACAAAGGGGAGAAAGATGGGTCAGTAATTAGGAGCTCTTGCTGATATTGCAAAGGATCCAGGTTCAGTTCCCAGCACTCATATGTAGGCTCAAAGCTA
>NC_022020.1:37414585-37415771 GCF_000317375.1 Microtus ochrogaster | reverse complement strand
TAAAACAAACCAAGTACAAGCAAACCACATGAGGGACTGGAAAAATGGCTCAGTGGCTTAGAACGTGGATCCAGGTTTGTTGCTATTGCAGAGGAAACAGGTTTGGTTCCCAGTATCTACATGATGACTCATGGCCATCCACAACTCAAGTTCCAGGGGATCTTATGCCTGTTCTGACATCCTCAGGCACCAGACACACACGTCAAGCTTTAATCTAAAACAAAGCTTCAGCAGGAAAAAAGAGGAACAAACAAGGGAGGCACACATTCTAGAGTCACAGCCATGTCTTGCCCCACTACAGAACTGTGCTGGCTAGTTTTATGTCAACTTGACAGAAGCTGGAGTCATCCAAGGGGAGGGAACCTTGTTGAGAAAATGGCTCCAGAAAATTGAGCTGTAGGCAGAGAAGCCCGTAGGGCATTTTCTTAATCACTGATCAATGGGGAAGCCCAGCCTGTTGTGAGCAGGAAAACCTCTGGGCTGGTGGGCCTAGGTTCTATAAGAAAGAAAGCTGAACAAGCCATGAGGACCAAGCCAGTACGCAGCACCCCTTCACGGCTTCTGCATCAACTCCTGCGTCCAGGTTTCTGTCCTAATTGAGTTCCTTCAGTGATGTGGAAGCTTAAGCCAAATAAATCCTTTTTTCCCCAACTTGCTTTGGTCATCGTCTTTTATTGCAGCAGTAGTAACCCTAACTGAGACATTTCTTAACCATATATTTTATGTTTATGATTTCTTTCTAAACTTAGCAAATAAAGTCTAGCTGCGTCTCTGAAGATGTCTCAACAAATTGATACTGATTTCCCCCTAAGCTAACTAAAAATATTTGCATGCATTTTGTATTTTAAATCTGGCATGCCCTTGTATTTGACAGACAAATGGGAACTCAAGGGGTCAACAGATGCTGAGTTGAGGATGCAGAAGAGTCTCCTCTCATCAATGCTGCAACTCATTTGTAATTTCCACAACCTACAAGCAATACTTCTTAAATCCTAACACAGGAAAAGGGTGCCGCTTAAAAGTTAAAGAACATGGGATGTACTCACTCATATTTGGTTTCTAGCCATATTTAAAGGACAGTGAGCTTATAATTCGCAATCCTAGAGAAGCTAAATGAGAACGTGAATCCAAAGACAAACATATAGGCATCCCCCTGAATATTAACCTTCATCAGGCGATGAAAGGA
>NC_022020.1:37385666-37413900 GCF_000317375.1 Microtus ochrogaster | reverse complement strand
AAACCCTGTCTCGAAAAACCAAAAAAAAAAAAAAAGAAAGAAAAAAAAAAGAAGAGGGACTGGAGAAATGGCTCAGTGGTTAAAGCACTGCCTGCTCTTCCAAAGGTCCTGAGTTCAATTCCCAGCAACTACATGGTGGCTCACACCCATCTGTAAGGAGATCTGGTGTCTTCTTCTGGCCTGCAGGCACACATGCAGACAGAATACTGACAATACTGTATACATAATAAACAAATAAATCTTTTAAAGAAAAGTTAAAGAAGAGACACCAGATAGAATTTTCCCCCTCAAGTTAAAGGAGGAAAAATTTTAATATTTAGAGAGAGGGTAAGGGAAAAGAAGAGAAGTTTCTTTTAGAGACATAGCTAAAAGGAGCAAAATCACTAAAAAATATTTTGGTGTCTGTCAAAACAGCATGGTTCTTTCTGAGTGAAAGAGAGATCTGATTTAAAGAAGTCTAAAAGTCACTAGGCTAAGCAGAAGGAGCTTCAGGGGCGGCTAAAGGTGATGTATCTTATGGGCCTTATATTGAGGACAGGTCTCTGGTCTGCAGTTACTCAAGGCTCACCTTCATTTAGCTTAAACTTTCTATAGGCAGGTCAGGTAGGTAGCTCAGGAGGGTGATAACCTAAAATGAGCTAAAATTAAAAAAAAAACAAAACAAGTAGAAAATACAGACCCAGAAGATTCTCAGGACTATTCCAGTATCGCCATAATTTGTTTTTTAAAAAAGCAATAAAACACCAACAGCATGAGAAAAGTTTCAGTCTGTATAATATACAAAGTTAGGTGAAATGAAGGCCTGGAAAAATGTAAAATAGCATTTTTGAACTTTACCATATAACGAACACTGGAATGAGTGACAAAGACGTACTCTGTCCAAAATCCCCCACTTTATTTTAAGCTTGGAAAATGGTTAGTCATATCTATACTAAACACTTCCTGTCCAAGGGCAGGCTAATGGCAACCGACTGCCAAGTTCAGAAGCTGCCTACATTCACTCAATTGAGTCATTCATGAACTAAAAAAAAAAAAAAGCGCCATAGACTTAAAAAAAAATCTGGCTGACTAAAACTATGAATGATATACAATGCAAAACAGGATAGACCACTTCACAAAATAGGGAGAGATGGTCCACAAAAAAATAAAAAAAAAATAGAAGGAAAGTCATAGACAATTCTATAGTCAGAAAGCAAGTGCTGGTAGGTTCTATGATACTAGAACCTCTACGAAATAAAATTCTCTCCTTCCATCTGTCCTGGTTACCATTAACTGTGAATATGGCACAGTCTAGAATCACCCGAAAAGGGTCTAAATAAAGCAACTGTCTTGATCAGGTTGGCCTGTGGGCATGCCTGCGAGGGACACTCTTGACTGTCTTAATTGATGGTTGAAGACCCAAGGCACTGTGGGTGGCTCCATCCCTAGGCGGGTGGTCCTGGGTTGTACAAAACGGCGAGCTGAGCTTTAGCCTATGAGTGAGCCAGAAAGCAGGCACGCAAGCAAGCAAGCAAGCAGCATTCCTGCATGGTTTCTGCTGCAGGCTCCAACTTGAGTTCCTGCCCTGACTTCCCTAGATGGACTGTGACCTGGAAATATAAGCCACATAAATCCTTTCCTCCACGAAGCTGTTTTTTGGTAAGAGTGTTTTACCACAGCAGCAGAAAGGAAACTCTAACACTTTCCTCTACCATAAACTAATCCAGCTGACCTTCCACATCTCCGTGGACAAAAATGCCAAAGACTGTAAAATGCTCAATGAAGAGAACAGCAACAACGAAGACAACTAATCGATCTGTTGTCAACCCTTTATCTTTTCATTCGGCTCAAGCGTGTTTTAAAGGAACAAGAGCTAAGAGCTAAAAACCAATCAGGAATGTACACATGATAGTGACTGATTTACTGATTGCAATGTTATATTAAGAATTCATATTTGGGAAGGAGAATGGAAAACAAGAATTGCAAGGGTGACCATTTCCCCTGGCAACCTTGAGAACTGTGTCAGGATTCAGCTCTACTGCCTCTCCCAGTAGCAATTATATTATACCTGATTAACCCTCCGATGTGTTGAAACAAGCCAGTTGCAGCTCGACTGCTGAGAGACACGAGGAACGCCTGCCCGCCCCCACGGCCAGACGACGCTCCCATGAAACGATCCCACAGCATGCTGGGATACGAGGCCAGAAGAGGAATGTGAAATAATCACTCTTACATGGACTTCTAGAATTATCAGCTTGATCAAGAAGTCAGAACTAAGGCTGAGTGACCAAACAACATAAGCCAGTTCTATGCATGAGAAACCCTAAACCTAAAATTCTTCCCAGTTCACACTGACTCGTCGAGGAGGGCAGCCCCTAGAATTGGGTGTGTAGCTTCCAGGGCAAGGGGCTTTGGTTTTAAATCCACCCAACAGTCCCGGAATGCTGACCCTGTCCAAACAGACGGCCCAGAACAGCGGGCAGATCTGAAATGATTGCCACAGGCTGGCTCTATTGCTTTGCTAATTGATCATTTGCCATTTGCTAGTTTTCGGAGGGAATCACTTTTACAATCCAGTAAAAAAATGTTACTAGACATTCTAGCAAATTCAACACAGCCCCGGCTGGCTTTTGACTGGCCCGGGTCAGCATGCTGTAGGAGTACCAATGTTACTGCCTTCTTTATGGGCCCCTCATGCAGATCCAGCCTGAGAAACTTACTTTTTTTTTTTAAATAATCTTTTAATGGCACCATTCCTTTGGCTCCAAGTTGGCACAGCGCATTGGCAAACAGCACCCATCCTGCTTCCTGCTAAACCAACCAAAGTAAGCAAACTGCCCAAACTTACCCAGGTCATCATCGTTTCTTGCCTGGTAAATACTGCAGCTCACTTTGGGGGTTTTCAGTTACATTTTGTCCAATTCACATTATTCCCACACTCCTCCCTTCCTCTCCTTCCACGCGCCCACCCATTCTTACTCGCTCCTCCCACCACGCCCCTCCCACCACGCCCCTCCCACCCCACCCCCCAGGTCTCTCTCATTGTTCCCTTACTCTGGAATCTGCCAACCGCCTCCTCCCTTGACTTCCTGTTCAATTCTGGCTTCCAGTCCTTTCTCCCCCTGCCTTTCCTAGGTGCTACCTGTGCCCCAGAATCCCACTTCTGTTGACAGCTACCCAGGAGATGACTCTTTCATTATCGCCTTCTCAAGAATCTGGGCCTGGCGCTTGGACCTGTGATCTGAGGAGGGGTGTGTTTTCATCCTAGCTATTTCAAAACTGACTTACCTGATTTTCATTTTAACCCTGGGAAGAAAAAAATCATTTGCGAAGCGCCTCACTGTCAGGGGAACTGTTGGTGCACGACCATTTTACTTTGACAGGAGAATTCTGGAGAAGGAAAGAAAAGGTTGCTTCTTGGCTTTTCATGAAAGGTGCTGGGAGGATTCACCGTGTGAACGTGGTCAGCAGGCCTGGGCAGGGTTCTGCCTTGGGGTGCCATTGTGAGCCTCCTTATTTACTTAGCTCCTAAATGAAACTGTACATTAACATTATCTCCCAGTTTCTCACCAGGAGCGAGCCGTGTATAACGTATTTCTGCTGGCCTATGACAACAGTTCCCTATCTTAATTACAGAACAAAACTGACATTTCTCAGAGTGCTTCAGAGCGTCTCAGTCCTACCGAGCATGTGTAAAATCGCAGTCAGAAGTGCTCTAGGTTAGATGCCAAGACTAGAGCATCCTGGCAAAGGCCACCAGTGGCTTCCCACAATATACAGCTTATGCCAGAAGTAAACACGTGGGAAGAGAGAAAATGAAGGCACAAGGGGAGAAAGGAATAAAGGAAAATTCTCTTGCTCTCAAGGGGGGCAAAGGTCTTCAGAGCACAAAGACCTGTCTCGTGGTATGATACAATAGGAAATCAACACTATCTTCATCTCTGGCTCCTGGCTAGAGTTCCTAAAACCCTGGGAATTTCCTAAGTGACAAGAACATCTATTCTTATATGTTCTAGGTTCACTGTTTCTGTCACAAAGGTCGTAAGGGAGAGAAGCCACTCCTATGTATCACCACAAACTCTTAGCCGTTTATGCGAATGAGGCAACTCAGAGAATAAGGACTGGCTGCTAGGAGGAGGGAACTCCTCTGTCTAGAGAGGGAGAGGAGCTAGAGACTCTGCTCAGCCTCCTGGGGCTAATGAGCAGACCTTTGTGGAGGTACTTAGCTAGTAGCCCTGGAGGCACAGAGGTGCTTAGGGTCCTGGCCCAACCCTTTCCTTGGTATCTCTTCTGTTTGGCTCTAATTGTGCGGGTTCCTTTATTATAAGCCGGACACTTTCCTGAGTGTTTGAGCTGTTACAGCTTGTGGGAAAACTTTTTTCTGCCCGTTTTGCATTTATTTTTTCCCCTCGGCTATCTTTACCTGTTACCTCCATGTACTGGGGCTCATCTGGTGATGCCCCAGAGGCCTGCAGACCTGCTCCCCAGATTCCCCTCCGCACGGAGGGGAGGTGCTGGGATGGACAGAATGACAGGAGTCTGTTGGTAAGACTCGGAAAACACATGCAAGGGAAATCATGGGAGCTTAGGAGGACTGGGTACTTACAGCAGGACAGTCTTCATTCGTCCATTTAATAGCAGCCGAATGCCCAAGGCACATTCCAATCCCACCCCACCCCAATGGCCTCATCAAGCTTTGGCTCCCGGGTTTACTTGAGTCCAACTTCACTCAAGGCCCCAAACGGGGGCAAAGCATTCTCTCTAACATTCCTTCAGACTCACTGGCCATTTCTTCTCCTCCTGGCTTCCAAGCCCATTCTCTTTGGGATTTACTCCTCTCACTGGTGTGAATCTATTTCTTTTTCCTAACTAGTTCCACCTCTCTCTGCACCCCCCCATAAAAAAATGGTTGCTTTCAGAAAACTAAACCCATGGTCCAGCCTTTTCTTTCTCCACACATTTTTCTCGCAGAGTTCCAAGAGCAAGCAATCTCTCCACCTGACTTTGCTTCTCAATATTTATAAGGCTAAACCTTGTTTATCACTAGAGGACACGTTCCCTCTAGAGTCTATGTACGAGGCTAAGTGCTGTCTTCAAAACCATTAACATGGTGGCAGGGAATCAAATCTGATAACATAGGCCTTGCGATGTTATTGATTCCCAGAGCAGGACTGCTACCGATTCGCTCCCCAGTCGGTAACGACTCCCAAGGACACTACAACCCCTCCAGTTGACTCTTCAATGGTAAGCCATCAGATCAAGAGTCAACACTTCCTCTGACATGGTCATTGTCTGTCAGGCGCTGCGGAAAACAGTAGGCCACTGCCCCTCAACTACTTCCTAAAAACAAATGTTCTGAATGCAGAATGCAGCAGGCTTGCCGGCTCCCGGGAGGTAAGGCTGTGGGATGGGCATCTGTTCCTGCAATGCGCGCTCCAGGTCAGGCACTGACTCCTTCCCCACCCACACACAGACAGCACATTCTCCTGAAGGCTTCCCCACCCGACCAGAGCTCCCAGTAACTGATTCTTCTTAAGAGGATGAAAACAAGTGGGCCCACTGGTTAAGGCTCTGGCCTGCCCCTTTCACACCGAGGACCTATTTGCAGAGCTAAATATTACTTAATAGTGCCTTATCTCTTATTCTCACTGGAGAAGGTCGAATGGGAACACTACATTTGCTCAAATGGTCCATTTAGGTTTTTAAACTTCTCCAAAAGGCAGTGGGTGACATCTATACAAACAGATTACTCTCCTGTTTCAAGGAGGTTTCATGGCCTGAAGGCAGAGACCATATTTACATACGTCCTTATTTGTCACGCGTGCCAGGGAGAGGGTAGAACAAGGCTGGCGGGCAAGCACTGTCAACCTGGGTGCCGCTCTCCAATATGAAAACTTTAGAGTGAAAGATCTACGATGCGATATTGTTCTAACCCCCAATCACGGTGGGCGATTCTACAGGCACTCGCAGTGAAGATTACTTTAATTACAAAACATTTTGCTAGACAGACCTCTCTTAGACAGTTAGCCATGCACAGGGCCTCATTTTATTCTAATTCATTTGTGGTATGATTTTAGGAACAAACTGCATTATGTACCCTGCTCGTTTCACCAGTTTCCAAGTTGTTGGCGTCATCTGCGGAACAGAAATGTCCACAAATAAAAGGCTGTGCCACATTGCTGACTTTTGTATCGTGTTGAGATGAAATCACTGGATCCTGAGATTTCTTTCCTGGCTGTGTTTCTCTTCCACCCACCCACCCTTTGGCTACTTCCTGGATTACTAATAGCCAGGAGCAGGGAATTTAATCATCCATGCTCTCCTGACAGTTCAGAACAACAGAGGCATGGTGCGTGATCAGGCTGGTAAAAGTTTCAGAGGTATGGATGGGGAGCCTCGATTGTACCCCAGCTTTTAGAAGTTGGGGAACCAGGTAATGCAAGGCCAGTGAACAGCTCCCTGGAGAGGAAAGAATGTGCCCCATCCCGAAACAAATTTTCTACTTCTAGTCCTTGTTAGCACACTGTACTCTAAAGCGAATGACTACAGTAATGGAAAGGGATAACGGTGTCAAAGTCTTGCCTTCAGGAGAGATTGCTATGCCTGTTACATTATGTACGACATCAAGGTCAGGCTTACCAAGTACCAGGCACTGTATCAGAGCCAATCTCATCACTGGCCTCACCTTGTCGTTCCCTCGGCCAAACCAGGGCTGTAAAGAGAAGATACAAGGAGGGACCTGGCAAGGCAATGAATGAGAACCTGGAGTGCCACATCCCATGGGTCTGAAACAGTGAGAATCAACAGCATCCGATGCCCAGCTTATACAGCACCATAGGGGTCCATTCCCTCAGAAGAGGATTCTAGAAAGTCACCACCGTAAACTGAGTCTTCTCCTCAATTATAAATACTTGACCAGCGAAACTGTGAAACTTCTAGCAGAAAACCTTCAGGACGATGAAACAGAAAGGGGCTTCTGGGGTGAGGGAACAAAAGCAAACAAATGAGAATACAGCAAACGGCAAGGGCTTCTGTGGGGCAGAGGACACCATAAAGACATAACCCACAAGAGAGAAACTCTCTGCAAACCATTCATCTAACGAGAAACAAGCGACAGATTACTGTAACGTGCAAGGAAGTTGGGTAACTCAATGGCAAAACCTCACGTCACCCAACCAAAATCCAGAAGACCTGTCTGAATGTGTGTTTCTCAAACAAACGGCCAACAACCGCATGAACAGGTATTTGCTCCACACCTGTCATCAGGGAAGCACACCTGGAACCGGCGGTGAGAAGCCAGCACCTCGGTTACAGTGGCTGTCGCCAAGGGGAAAACAAAAACAAATATGCTGGCAGGTATTTTAATAAAAAGAATTCTTATACACTTTTGGTAGGAATACAAATCAATTCAGCATTACACAACACGCTATGGAAGTTCCTCAGAAAAAAACAGAGATACAATTACCACATGACCCAGCAATTCCACTGACTGGGTGCTTATCCAAAGGAAATAAAATCAGAATGCCAAAGAAATGCCCGTCTGCCCATATTGAACACCGCACTTTCTAATACGCAAGATATGGGATCCACATTGTTCATTGATAAGTGAATAAAGAAAATGTGGTATGAGGACAAAATGGAATACCTTTCAGTCATAAAAATAAATGGATTCCTGTCGTTTGTGGCAATGTGGCTAGACCATTTTATATTCGGTGTAGTAAGCAGACACAGAGAGTCAAATGTCACATGGTCAAGTACAAAAATACATTACACAGAAGGAATAAGTCCCAGGGTTCTACAGCCTGGAGGTGACAACAGTTAACAAGACCATAGGCTAGCTGTAGAGAGCAGCTCCTGCCCTTGGATTCCTGTGTTTGTAGGAAGCAGCCCCCTGCGATGCTGGCTTCTAGATCTCCTGCACTTGGGCTGGACAGAAGCACTGGAGAGTGACCTGGGCAGCTGCCTCCTGGCAAGAGGCAGCAGATAGCGTGAGCCAGAGCCTCTGTCTCCCCACTTCTGACTTCTCTAGGGCACAAGTAGACCCAGGCTACAGAGACTCTTCCTGAACCCCATGCTTATGTGAGGATGGACGAGGGGTGGGTTTGGACACGGCTGGAGCTTTTACACGGGGGTTGAGGGACACATTCTGCAGTTAGTGGGGTCTCTGTTCAAATTCTGATTTTACCTTTCCTAACTTCGGGTACAGTTATTCACACTTTGAAATGAAGTTGCTTGGCTGTCAACTGGGATGGACACAAAGGACCGACCGTGACACAGCATGCAATGAGAGTGGGCCCAGCACGGGATCTAGTGTAGGAAAGGACTCCGCATAGCCTAGCTTCAGTGCCGCTTCTCTGTGTTCAGGGAAATTCACGATGCTGGCAAGCTACTGAGACCCTGACCCCATGCTTGTTTTGTCTTTGCTAATAAGAATACCTGTATGAAAATTTTAAGAAAATCAAAATAAGCTGGATTTGAAAATTTCTGGATTCGAAAGGCACCATTTCTATTTCTAGAAAGTTTTAAGGCAAGTTATAAGCAATGCTCTTTCTTCAAGATTCTGCCATATCACATATCTCCATTTAAAGTTGATCATTTAACAAGCCACCGTTAGCTCCTTCCATATGAGATGCCCCCAGTTTGGCGTTGGGGGTTCAGGAAGGGAAAATGTATAATCTTGTTGTCAAAAAGTTCATAATAAAGTGCAGGCAAATGGAATGACTTATTGTTAACGCAGGGTGAAAACAGTGCATACTGGATAAGCATAGGATACCAGGGAACAGGCTGGAAGAGCATTCTCTGCAAAATGGGTGTACTTGGAGGCAGAACCCACTTGAGGCAGAACCAGAGTGTTAACAGGCAAGGAAACGGGGCTGTTGAGAGGAATGGGGAAGTAACTGAACAGAATACTGCTGGCCAAGTGCTGGGGTAGATTGTTGCGGTTAAGGGGATGCAAATTAGAACTTCCCATTTTGCAACAGGTCTCCTTAACACAGTTGAAAGACTCAGACTATCATTTCCCAGCACTGGAATGGGAAGCACCCTCTCCCCCAGCAGCAAGGGCAGGGACTCTCTGCCAAGACCAATCAGATGGCTAAAATCTGGGACCTTGAAGGCTAAGATGACAGAAAACCTGAATAGTCAGAGGTAGTGATGGCAGTGGTGGCAACCTCACCAGATGGTTCTTGGGGTCTGACTGTGCTCCCTAGTACATCCTAAAAGCCTGGGTTTTGAGCCTGTTAGTGGGTGCTGAGGATCTGATCTCAAGGGTTCCCCGCAGGCTTATGTTCAAAGGCCACCAGTGGCACAACTAGAAGATGGTGGAGGGTTTCAAGTGACCAGAGGGTGTCAGGGTGACACTGTGGCCTGTCCTTGTTCTCTGTGATTTCCTGGACACCGCATTCATGGTTTTCCTCATGATAAGCTGCCAACAGCACAGACCCAGGCAAGAGGCCCATCAATCATGCCCTGAAACCTCTAAAACAGCAAATCAAAATAAGCCCTTCAACCAGAGAGACTCCTAACTGCAATCCTAGCATCCATAAGCCTAGGACAGGGGGACAAGGAATTTGAAGCCCCCAATGGGTATACATAGTTAATTAAACGTCTACTCTAGGTTATACAGTAAAAGCCTATTTTAAAAAAAAAAACAGTAACAAATAAAAATGTTTCCATAGAAGTTGATTACCTCGGGTATTTTATTAGAGTGACAGAAAGCTGTCTAAACACAGTGAATGTACAAATTATTCAAAATTTCCATCAATTATTTTGTTTACAATAACAGAAACTACATTCCATTTTTTTGCCTCTGGAATTGTAGCAATGGGGGTGATTACTATAACAACCCGAGCACAAACGCTCAGGTGCAGGACATATAAACAAGATGTATTCCAGGAGGAACGGGGCAGGGGAAGTGGGAGGCCTTCCTTGGTGACTACTTGGAGGCAGAAGAGAAAGGAAAGGACAGAGTTGATAGGAACATGCAGGAATCCAAAGAGAGGGGGAGGACATTCAGTAGAAACTCCGAAGAGAGATCAGATTTGTGCTGGCAGAAGGGGTGTGGTCATGTGAGACTTATTGAATTGAAGGCTCCTGTTCAATGTTCAAAGCACAGTGCCTGCCAGCCAGCTCAGTATACAGGTGGTTCTTAGAGGAGACCAGGATGGAGGCAGAGCAGGTGTGACACAAGAGCTGGAAAAAGAAAGGGAACCAAGGGATGCTGACGTCAGAGGAACCAAGGATGATGCTGGTTCCTAGTGTTAAATATAGCTGTATTTTGGTGGTGGTTTTAACTTGTTTATGTGAGGCGTGTGTGTGTGTGTGTGTGTGTGTGTGTGTGTGTGTGATGGGAGATGGGGAGAAGTTGTGGAGGTCAAAGGACAGCTTGTAAGGATTGGTTCTCTTCTTTCCCATGGGAGTTCCAGGGATTGGATTTAGGTCATCCAGCTTGGGCAAGCACCTTCATTGGCTGATCCATTTTGCTAGCCTTTAAACTTATTATTATTATTATTAGTTTTAAATGGCCATTTTGACAAAAGATATGACCAGAGGTTTACTGATGATTTTGACAAATTTGTAGAGTGATGAACCAAAAAGACAAAAGGGAAAAGAAATTTCACAAACCAAAACACAAAACCAACCAGATTTTAGTAATGCAAGGTACCAGGAAAAGAACATTAAAAGGCTAGGTATGTTGGTATGTATCTGTAATCCCAGCACTTGGGAGGCTGAGGCAGGAGCATCACTGTGAGCTCAAGGTTTGCCTGGGTTATCTTGAACAGCCAGATGATATCTTGAAAATTAAAACAATCAGAAAGTGTTTTTAAAGAAAAGTTCATTTTAAAGGGCAGATAAGTAATGCTTAAAACTGGACCAAGTGATGGGGATAAGCTTTATACACGAGTCAGCCATTTCGTCTATGGTATTTGACGAGCACCTCTCTCTCTGTAGATTCTGGGGACCAAGGTGGTGGAAAAGACACTTTTGCTTAAGAGACTGCAGCCTGGAAGGGAGGTTACCCAGTGTGGTGTGTAGCAACAGAGGAAAGGACAGGAGTTCTGAGAACAGACATCTGGGGGTTCTGGTTCAGATAAGGGAGGAGTTGGTTCAGAAACGGCTTCTCTGAAGAGCTGGTCAGGAAAAGGGCTCAGATAAAGAAAAGAGTATTAGGGCAGAAACGTGGCAAACACTTTTTTTTTTTGAGAAATGAGAACTCATGTAAGTGTGGGAGGGAAGAAACCAAGAAAGACTGTGTGGAGGGCCACGGTGGAAGGGTGTCATTCTGGAGTATCAAAGACACGTGCTCCCACGGCTTGGTGCATGTGGCTGTCAGTCTGCAAACAGGAGGTTGTCTAATGGCCATCATGTTCACTGTGAAATATTGGAACTGGTGGGGCAGGAATGACCTCGGTTAGGGGGCAAAGGGAAAAGGCTCGTGTGGGCAATGAAGCAGAGAGCTGTACTCTCTTGCCAGCCAGCCCTCAATTCTCTCCCAGGTCCTCAGGAAACGATGATAGCTTTCGCATTTCCGCTACCCAAACCCTGATTGATTCTCAAGGCAAAGGAGTCTTGGATTCTTCAGTGCTTATGTCTAAATCATCCTCAGTGATCTCAACTATCATCCATTTTTACTACGTTCATAATTAAGCAACATACTCAACAGGAAGCAACTAAATGCCAAATATGTGGATATTAATTGTCTCCTCAGGAAGCCCAGATCCACAGGAAACTGTTGACATCCTCTTTTCAAAGGCATTCTCCTCCTTAATAAACTGGCTGCTTCCCGTTCACTTTATGGCTAGATATTGTAAGCGCTTTCTCCTTCGTAGCAAATTCTGGATTTTTTTTTTTTTAAATCATTCACCTACTGGCAAACAGGCAAAATGAAAGCATTTCTTCAGGAGGTGACTATAGGCGGAGCTACCGCTAGCACAGAGCCAAGGGCATTCTGAGCGATGAGAGCTGAACAATCTCCGCCGTCATATTCATCCACATTCATGCACGTGCACGGATAAACGGGCCTCTAAGGACTTCTACTTCTGATGGCATGTTTTTCAGATTCGCCCCCAGTGAAAGTACGCCAGTCTCTGACTAGGGTTCGGAATACTGAATCGGAAGAATCCACCACTACCACAAACGGGATGGGAAGCATCCACAGGCAATTTTCTTGCCATTCAAAGAGTGTGAAGGGCTCCGGATGATCTCTCACTAGACAAGACAGACAAGGCTACCCCCAGGGGAAAAAAAAAACCACAAACTGTAAGTGAAGGGAGGTAGGGAAGGATGGGATCAGCGAGGAGAAACAGCAAGAAAACTAAATGGTGATAGACTAAGTGAGGGGTTGGAGTCCACAAAACAGCAGCCTGGCAGATACACCACACACACACACACACACACACACACACACACACACAGGCACATTCTAACACACATCCTAGCACAAGCTTCAATGCATCAATCTGGTCACTAAAGTGATAGACCAATTTTCCTCAGACTTGGTTTAAAAAAAAAAAAAAACAACAAAAAAACAACTTACCCTAACTGCTATCAATTTAAAATTCTAGCAGCTCAGGTTAATTTAAAAGAAACGAATATTCTGGATTTCCTCTAAAAGGAAGAGGGCAAAGGGTGTGTGGCAAGTAACCACTGCAGGCAAGGGCAGATGAGGAACAAGTGAAAGGCGCCCACCACACCACAACTTCCATGTGGCTGCCTGCAAACTCACAGCCAGAGGCAGCCAAAGCAGGCGAGACTGTGGATGAAGCTGGAGGGAGGTGTAATGCAGTTGACCTGGCAGTATTCACCCCCTCACTCCCCCAACTCCTTTCCTAAAAGACAGGGAATGACAGGCCTGGAAGAAAACGCTATGCAATTTACAAGAAAAGTTCAGGAACGACTTCTCGGCCCAGCTCCTATTTCCTTTGACTACTTCTGACTTCGTGTAAATTGCACAAAACACAGCCATCAGCACAAAGCTCTCTTGGTACAGAGGCCAACAAAGGGAGACACCCTGCTTCAAAGCAACAATTCTCCTAGCTGCCACTTCTCATGCTGGCTGGCCCGGATTTCTGTTAAACAAGCCCTTTCAATTGACAGTTTCCCTCATTCCATATAGTGAGGTACATGGGCCACATCGAAGGCCTACACTGCAAAAATGTAGAACTTTCCTTGCTCAGTTGCTGCCCCAGGAGCTGTGGCTGACTTGCAACTTAGCAGTCTCCGAGATGCTAACTGAAAAGAACGGGGGATTTCACAGCCTTGAACACCCCCACCCACTAATTTTCCCCAGCCACCTCTACTCCCACCCCCGTGTACAAGTGGACTTTTGTATACATAAAGTTCCAGGAAACAAAGCACACAAACACTCATACACAAATAAACTCCCAAGCTAACACCAGCTATAATAGTGTTTTGGTTGGAGCTTTTCCAGGCCTGTCACCAGCTCTGTTAGCAGTAAATGAAACTCTTGCTTTTGCAAAGACAGAAAGGGACAACCTCTCCTATTTCAAATGGTAAAAGGGGCCCCTTCACATCTTTCGGTCCCCAGCAAAACGAACAGCAGAAGAGTTGGCAAAACAAAACAAAAAACAAACAAAAAAGAACGTATTCCCCAAATAAAGATCTTTCACTTCTCTCCTCACTCAGCTTCCCCTTTTAGCCGGAAACGCACGTCCCTTCCAATTTCTGACACCCCTTTTCAAGAAACCGGGACTTGGGCTGTTCCTGGGAATCCAGCTTTGGGCTGTCCCCAGGCAGGCGGCCCATTCCAAGCGCTTTTTTCTTTTTGTATTAACAGTCAAAGCTCGCTTTCTCCTTTCGAGAGAAATCTGAAAAGCAGCCTTGGTGGGCAGGCTTAGCTAGGTCTGATGCTGGGTCCTTTGCCTCTTAACCGCCTGCCTAGTGGGACAGGGCTGCACCCTGGGCTCTCAGCGTCCAGCCAAGCTGGAGAGAGACAAAGTTCCCCACCGCTTGCTAGCTGCTCCCACCAATGCCTGCTCCCGCCCTCCTCCACATTCCTGCGCTGAACTTGGCGAGCCGAGCGGCTGGCGTACCTTCCTTGGGCTCCTCCGCCTCGGAGAGCATGCTGTCGGGGTGCACAGCCGCAGACGCCACCGCCGCGGACATGGACGTGAGGCTGCGAGGCTCCCAGACGAGAGCGATGCGCGCGGGCGGCGGGACGCGGTGGGAGGAAGCCGCTGAGATCAGAACCTCCCGAGGCGGGCGGCTGGCTGCGGGAGGGATTTTCAGGGGAAAGTTCCGCAGGAGTGACGAATCGCGCGGGGCTGGGCCACAGGAGTCCGCCCCCGAGGGGCCGCCGCGGGTGGAAGCGACCCGGCAGGTGGGGCCCAGCACAGGAAAGGTGCCCTGGAGAGAACGGAGGTGCGGGGCAGAAGTGCACAGGAGCAAGCTCGCACAGCATCTGGGGGTAGCACTTCTGACATTCCCTGTCTTTGGCTTTGACGTGAAAACTCTTTCAGGGCTGATTTTTTTTTTCAGGCTAGTGATACAGATGCTGTTGCAAGCGTTTGGAAGAGTCCCGTTCGCAAGGCACAAACTTCCTGACACTCTGAGAAAGTAGGACAGGATGGGCAGAAGCCCCCCTAGTGCGTGGCTGGCTCCCTCTAACCAATGCTGGCAGTTAAATGCCTCTCTGGCTTTGGGAAAAGCTGACAGACAGGAGATAAAAAGCCAAAGGGCAGGAGGGCCCAGAGCACAGCAGCCATCCTGCCCTCCCCTCCCCACCTGGTCCTTACTACAGACTCAGAGGAAGTCCTCTTAGCCCTGGGGTGGCCCCGGTTTGCCCTTCAGAGAAGTGGGTAGGACAGCTTCCACCACTCTATCTGTCTTCGGAGGTTATATATTTTACCAACCCTTGTTTTAGCACCAATCCTAGGGTGAGGGAAAGGAAAACCATCCAAAGGAAGGAAACACCCAACTGGAGATTATGTGGAGAGATACATTCTTTAAGAAATGTCTTTTCCAGCTGCCTTCCTTTTCCTTATATCTATTTTTATATGGAGGGGGCAGGCTCTATGGTCAATTTAATGAAAGAACTATGTAAACTGCCTAGGTTTCTCAAATCTGGGTTTAGATTGAGCTCTGCTATTTATTATTTATACGGCCTTAAGCAAAATAATAATAAAATAATAAACCTCTCAAGTATCTATTTGCTCATCTATAAAATGAAGATAAAAGTAGTATGTAATTCACAGATGTGTCTGGTATTGCAGCCAGTACTATAAACAAAGCAATTTGATAGAATAAGTGCTACACACGGGTTATCATTAACTATTGCGCCTTATGACAATAAATTTTTGTAAAGGATATTCTTGCCTTTTACTTCAACATTAAGTTTCAACAATACCAATTCTATTCACAGGCAAGGGGACATTATAAATAGTAATATAAGGTCTGATATTAAATCAGTTCCTATTGACGGGTGATTGATTCTAACGTGCCTAAGACCCTTTCAGAATTTTATATCAATTTTATTGAAAGGGCAAGGTGAACCAAGACATAATAGCCAGAGGGAAGAAAGAAACATCTGGAAAATATCAGTGCTGTGGAAGCCTACAGAAACTGTACATGCTTTGAAAAGAGTAACGGGCTGCACCCTTCTGAAAATCAAGGTTACCATGGTCCCCTTTGCCCCACATCCTAGTGCTGGTCAGCCTATGCTCCTTAATCTTAGGTTCATGGCAGACACAGGCTGAGATAAAGATGGAGATGGTTCTGAATGGAAAAAAAAAAAAAAAAAACGCTCCCTTGCCAGTTACACACGGCCTTGCCCATCCTTCTGAGGAAATCCCTCGGGCCTTCCCTACCCTACAGCATCTGGCCTTGCTTTCCGCCTCCACAGGCCAGATGTCCACGGATGTCCACCGGGGGCTCTGAGGAACCTCGTCATGGCTGTGTGCTACACAAATGAGATAACGCTTGTCAATCTCTAGCTGGGGTGAAGCAGCACCTTTCCCAAGATGGGGTGATGATTACGCAAATGAGGACTGCCCAGCTTCCACATTCATCTGCCCCAAACACAATGACTTTCTCACTTCCTTCAGGAAGTGCCCCTTTATGTAATATTTATTAAATGTCATTTACAAACCCAAGGACATGCAAACCTCCTAAGGTCTGTTGAGCAGAAATCCTTAATACCCTGCTTGTTTTTTACACGGGTTCGCAAAACGGCCTTCAGCCCAGCCCAGGTTAGCCAAGGAGAACAAGTGCTGAATGAACAGTTTGAATGCCGCCACAGCAGCCCCGTAATCAACTTAGTGTCCTGTTAACAGCCCTGCTGATCTTTGAACAGTCACCAGGATCCTCAGGAAACCTCCAGAGAAACTTTTTTTTTTATTCAAATACAGTCCAGCGGTCACCTTGGGGAAGAATGTCCCCAGATCAAATTCAGGAACAAAGGATGTCCGGCTTACCTAAAAAGACTGTTGATGATAAGCACACCATAACCTTAGAGCCGTCTGCCCAGGGCAAACTATTCTGCTTCACGCCTCCAACTTGCAAAATCATGGCAATGGACAGCTGGACCTCCAGGGCTCTCATCTCCTCATGCTACTTCCAAGTGAATAATTGGTAGTGCTGATTTTGCTAGAATTTTATTCAAAGTGGGTTGGGCTAGTCATAGTGGCTAATACTCCAGGACATCACAGGGATCTGCTACTGCCTCTCTGACTATTCATTGTTGTCTTTTGGAGACGGGGGTTCATGGATTCCCAGGTTGGTCTGAGATTTGTTAAATGACCAAGTATGACCTTGAATTTCTGATTCTCCTGCTCTCACGCCCAGTGTGCTGGGAAGGTAGGCTTGCACCACCATGTCTCGTCTATGTGGGTCTGGAGATCGAACCCAGGGCTACATGCATTCCAGGCAAGCTCTTTACCAGCTGAGCTACATCCCCAGCCCCCTATTAATTCCTGTATGCTTGAGAAACAGCCCAGCATCCTTCCTTGAGCAATAAGCTCAGAATTCACATTGACCACCCTTTGTAGATCACTTACTATAAAATAGCAACTAAACTGGCAACATTTCAGATCTAGAAAAAGGCATACTTAAATACAATGTTGCATTTCGACACCTCTGCAATAACGGAACTTTCCCATCTAGGTCCGCGAGGGAGGATTTGAAACCCTGAAACAGTTCTGATTATTTATCCATTGATTAGAACATTACAATATTTACACAAGTCACATATAAATGGGTCTCCCTGAGCTGGAACTTCCTTTTATAATTTTGATAATTCTGGACCACAGAGTAAATGAATTCCTCCCAAGGTACTTTTGGGTTTGTGAAAAACTTACTAAAGCCAACCCAACTTAACTAAGTTGTAGTAAGGTCAACTGAATCTCGGGCAACGGGATAGGCTCTTTTCGAAGGCACTCGAGTGAAGCTGGTTTTAAAAGAAAAGAGGAGCTGGCTGCAGCCTGGGCTTTAGGCCCTTTGGCTGTCAGAGAGCCAGGCGCCTCTGAAGAATAAGTAGATTGCAGGGTCCTCAGCTCAGGGGCCAGCGAAGTGGGAAGAGCCGGCATGGCTACTCAGGGGTGTCCTGCTATCATACACCCCAGCAGACTCAAGGAGGGTCTGGTCATCGGCAGTGAAGACCAGGTACCTCTGTCAGCCACTCCTGTCCTGGCAACTGCTGGCTCAGAAGCAGCTCGGATCAGGCCATCAATGTGACTATTTTTACCTCTGCCCTGGTGTCACGGTGCTGAATCTGAACATATGAAGCTGTAGGTCACAAAATGGCTATTTACAGAGTATTCAAAGTGACTTTCTTCTGTTCGACTCTGAGGCTGTCCTCAACTTTGCTGTTGTCAAAGACTCCCAAAATCACTGGGCAGAGGCGGCATATACCTTTAATCCCAGCACTCAGGAGACAGAGGCAGGCAGATCTCTGTGAGTTTGAGCCCAGCCTGGTTTATAAGAGCTAGTTCCAGTACAGGCACCAAAGCTACAGAGAAACCCTGTTTCGAAAAACCAAAAAAGAAAAGAAAACAACAACAAAAAACCTCCCAAGATCTCTTTACAAAATGGACCTTTACACTGTCCTGGAGTGTGGAAAAGGCTTTTGGTTCTTGGTCCCTTTTGGTTGGGGCTGAGGACCTTCCATCCAAGACACCACTCAACTCAAGCCTCCAAACCATGGGAAGGCCTCACTGGTCATCTCTCCGGAGCCCTCCCTGCCCCATATCCTTGCTCTCAGTGCAGAAAGGGGACTCGTTTAACAGTAGAGGCCATTTATGTACCTTCCAAGCAGGAGCAGCTCATGCTTCCTGTGGCCTTGTATGTTGATGAGCAGAGGGGCTAGGTTAGGGGTCTGAGCATGAAGTGGAACAGAAGCGCCCGAGCCAGCAGAGGCAACTAAGAAAGAGCGAGGCGGCGGGAAGAGAAAGGAGTACTGTCACCAGACTCTGGGAGTGTGTGGTTATGGGTAAATTCCATTCAGACTTCCAATGACAGTGCCAGCAAATCTTACATAACCATCAATATTCTGGGTGTGAGCAAAGGGTTCTGAGGGAGTGAGAAGCGCTGACGCTGAGGTGCGCGCTGGCAGGCAGACAGCTATGCATCTGGTGCGCACTTGTTTCCTAGGATTCCATTGTTTGTTTCTGTTTCTCTCCTAAGAAATCATCCGTGCTACAAAGCTTTGCGTAGATAATCACAAAGCCCGTGCGCACCCGCACGCAAGCACGTGCACGCATGCGTGCGCGTGCGCACACACAAACACAGAGACCAGGTTGGAAAATACTGAAGGATGTGTGAGTCCATGATCCTTTTCCTAGAATACTTATCAATAATTCTTTTTATGTTTTCTTTTTGGAAACAGTGTTGGAGTTTATTAAATAGAGCTTTCACGGGAGTTCAGTCTGGGTATTAACTTTAGGTGTGTCTCCGAGAGGTGCTTAAGAAAAGGGTACTATATACCCAAGAAATAGGTCTGGCTTCTCCAGAGACTGGCACCACTGTGTTCTACAAGAGACTGCAGGTATGACTTGGTGGCTCTGAAGTGACATTCTTCAAGGGGTTTCTAGGAAACTTTTCTCTCCTGGTTTTTTTTTTCCTCTGTGGTGTGGGAGGGGTGAACGTGACGAGGTCAAAGGGTGGTTTCTGAGGTGCAGAGGATAGTGCAGGCTGGAAAGGAGGAAGACTAAACACACAGGTCACATGACTCATTGCCATGTGACCATTTTGCTTGAAGAGTATAAAAAGGAATTCTACGTAGGTATTCTTCATTGCAAGTTTTGTTACTTATGTCAAAACTCTTGACCCTGGGTTAGTGAGAGAATGCAACTACACTCCAAGCTGAGGGGCTCCTTTCTCTTTCCACGTTCTTTAAAATTTCCCTGTCTTCCTATTTTGCCTCAATCTACTTCTCTGGAATTTGGTTTAATCTTAGTGGGGTCGATGATGGCTGAAGATTGAATTTTTGAAACTTCACTGCTAAACATGAACAGAGACCCTATCTACTGAGATATCAAATGTCCGAATCTGTCCTCGGCTTGGAGATTGGAGGATCTTCATTTAACGAGAAACTAGCAGAGGGACACCGTGACTATAGCTGTATTTACTAAGTCACCCCTTGAGTTCACTATATGTAACTAAAGAAAGGCGGTTCTGCCTCCCCCACCCATCCCAGCCCCACTAGCCAGTCAGCAGGCAAGGCTTCTGAGGGCAGGCTGCTCCACCCCCATCTTCCTTTGGGCCCTGTAATCTACAAGTCCCACTCTGCCCTCCCCAAACCCAGCCACTACAGCATCAGCAGCCCCCAGAGGCACAGACACTGACTGGAGGAAGAGACGGGTAGATAGCAGTGCAATGGTGCATTCAACAACATAAAAGAGGAATACGGCACCACCAGAACCTCGTGGTCCTACAACAGCAAGACCTGAACATCCCAACACAGAAGAAGCAGAAGCAAACGACCTTAAAAATAACTTTATGAAGATGATAGAGGCCCTTAAGGAGAAAATGAAAATTTTCCTTAGAGAGATCAAGGAAAAGAGACAAACAAAAAGTTGGAAGAAAAGAGGTTCTATGACTTTTCAAGTCACTGACCTGAGGAGCAATGGCCTCCAGAACAGAGTGGATGTGGCTGAGCTTCCTTCCTGCCTCCTGCATCAGTCCTCCCTGCACAGAGGAGGGATGCCTCAAAGACACTGGAAGGTCACCAAAGAGTTTACATCTGGCTGCGGTTCCAGCACAGAGGGCTCTAATCCTTGTTCGCATGCTGAGATCACCACTCCAAATTAAAGCCATTCCAGTCTTGACATTTAGTGCTTTAAGTAAGCTATACATTTAATAGCCTCTATTTATTCAGCTACATGAGACCATAAATGTGTTGAGCCTTTTTTTTTAATTAAAAATTCAGTTGGGACCCCAACTAAGCTTCCTTGGATATGAAGCAAAATCAGAATTAAGTGGGGGGGGGGGACCCAAAAAACTTCAGACTCAATTTGGGTTTCTTAGCCTTCTTATGGAGAGCATAGCAGAGCCCATGCCGGCAGAGCCTTGCTTGGATTGAAAGGGTTCTCCTCTAGTTGCTCTTTTTAAAAAATTTCCTCTACAAACAGGCAAGTTGTTAGGCCTCTATTTGCACATCTGTAAAATGGGGGTAATGCTACTTATTATCAGTGATGAAATGAGCCAAGAAGCTGGCCAGGTGTGCAAACTACAGCACACCCCTTGTCTCATGTCCCCGTATTTTCATGAATGATGCCAGACTGGTTTGGACTGTTCAGTTATGTCTGCTTGGAACCCTACATGCTGACCCAGATTGATGAGCTACAGAGAGTGAACGCAAGAAGGCTGTAATTCTTCCTCTGCCCAGGTTAATGGGGTCAAATGGGAAAGCCTCAGGGGAGGTCACAGAAAAGATTCAACAGATTGATGGGAAGGAATTCACTGAGTCAGGGCAGCAAGGAGTCACACTGACTGAGGCATGCTGGCCCTCCTCAACTCAGGCGATCAACAGCCACAACCCAGGTGAACAACCGTCAGACACAACAGTCACAGGAGCTACGTCTGCACGCAGCGTGAGCTGTCAACCCTCTAGCCCCCCGTTTGACGTGACCCCTAGACACGTCAGCAGCAGCCTCTCTCCTCCACCTCCTCCCTCGCCTCTCTTAGCAGAGACACTTTCCGTAGAAGGCAGCCCCACTTAGAAAGCCCCTCTTTGTAGTGAGCCGAAGTCCAGTTGAAGGGCCGCAACGAGAAAATTCTTTCCCTTCTAACCGCTGCCCCCACGTCCTTTACACTGAAGAAATAATTTTGTGATGAGACAAACATAGATTTATAACTGAATTTTCTTCTTCAACAACTTAATAGAGAGCCCTTCACACTGGCTGGCTGGAGCGGCATGCAATCTGAGATTCTCGTGCAGCCTTCCAGCGCTGGCTGGCCGCACACATCTGTAATTGATTACTGCGACGCGTTCAGAAGCCAGAGGGGCTCTGCTCGGGACCTCCAGTGATAATCTCTTCTCTTCTCT
Organism: Microtus ochrogaster; assembly: GCF_000317375.1. Lineage (NCBI taxonomy): Eukaryota > Metazoa > Chordata > Mammalia > Rodentia > Cricetidae > Microtus > Microtus ochrogaster. The sequence goes on along the minus strand of NC_022020.1, from coordinate 37,392,422 downwards.
ATGTTGCCTGGGGGGGGGGGCTGGAGAACAACGCCAAGATAGATTGAGGAATGAGTCCCGAAAGCAGAATCTCAGACTGAGCAGAGAAGGTCCCCCCCCCCCCCGAACAAAATCTGGAATCCCAAAGTCGTGCGCTGCATGTGGAAATTTGAATCCAGACTCTTAGCCTGGGGTCTGTTTGGCACTTTAACCTTCATCCAGTTGTCACGATCTGATTTTTACATCAGGTTTAAGACATGAGCAAAATCCAGGAGGTTCTGGCCGTGTGCCAGGTGGTCATGGTCCAAGGGACAGAAAAGGCTGGTGGAGAAAGCCCGGGATAGGGTGGGCTTTCCAGGCAGAGTGGCCGAGGCTGACACTGGACAGACAAGCTCAGCAGGCGGTAAAATGTGAAGTGAAGCAGAACATATCCCAACAGGGTTGCGGGGCGAGGAGCGGCTCCTTCTCTGCTACGGATCACAAGTTTTTCTACTTGACCAGGTCAGGTTCTGAAACCGGTTTATTTGGTCAGTCCTTAAAGGGGAGCTATAGAAATAGGTGCCGGTTGTGCCTCAGAATATGGGGTACATGTTCTGACTCCCCACCTGGTCGTGCACACGCTACAAAATGTAACATTAAGCCCACTAATTCTGTAGAATAAAGTGAAAAATCATTAACTTTCTCAATCTGAAATCTATTGCCACTGACTTTTTTGTAAACTACCGAGTTCAGCTAAGTCCCCTTACAGGCCATTTAATTTTTTTTCCCCCCGATTTCAGCGATACGTGATTGTTACAAACAGATGCAAATAATTGGAAGGTAGCACATGGGCCACAGTCCAACCTAATTTTATCCTGGAGCATATGGTGATGTAGACCTGGGACCTCACTGTTCCCTTCCTGACTCGCTCTCCACACCTCTGCCTGACCTTTCACGCCGGTAGCCCTCATACATGAAGGGTGAACATTCAAGGTCATGTAGTTTTTTTTAAAAACTGATAGACATGCCTAACAGACGGCTCAGCAGTGAACGGTACTTGTACTCAAGCCTTTTGGCTAGTTCAATCCCTAGAGCCCCGTGGTGGGAGAGAACTGACTCCCTCAGATTGTCCTCTGACCTCCATGTACACACAACACATACAACACACACACATCCCACACACATGCACGTGTGACCTGTACACACACTATTAATAAATGTAAAGTAAAGAAAGAATGACCGTAAAATATTGACATAACTGCACATCTCTATGGAGCATGCTGTGATATGTTAGTACATTCTATGTTGATAACAAAAGACACTTGGGCCACCCATGTTGGTCAACATTTTTCATTTCTTTGTATTGAGAAGATTCAAAAGCTTCTTTTGTAATCATTTTAAGCTGTCTGTCATCCCATGGCAAAATGTTTCAAAAAAGAAGCCAGCTATAGTTGGTCCCAAAGAAATCACAACCCGTTCACATGCTAGAAGCAGCATTCGCTCAGTAAGTCTTAGAGAAATTGAGGGATAGGCCCCCAGTCTTCAGTAACTTCCTGTGAGGGCTCCAGAATTAATACCAACTCTGTACCATGTTTACTTTACACATGACTCCAATGCGTCCCTCACTAAACCAGCACCTTAGCCTCCCATTAGTTACAGTAGTGTGGCCTAAAGCTGCTGCTGAGGACCGACAGCTGAAGCTCTGGACGGCCACACGGGGTGTCTGTGTGCCTCACTCAGGGCACTACAATAAACTCACAAGGGGGCCATGGCATCCTAGATTGGGGGCGAGGAGGGGAACAGAACAACATTCAATCTCTTGGGCGATGTGCAGTCCATGAGTGTTTGCCCAAGCCTGTTCACAGTGTAATGTCACTCTGTGCTGTTTTTCGTGTGATGACATCATTTCTTTCTCAAGAAATGTGATAAACACAATTCCTCTATGCATGGGAATGCAGGGCAGGAAGTTAGGGTCGCAGGACCCTATCTGATCTCAACGCTGGAGAAGTTGGGAGGTGACTCATGACAGACCCCCCTCACGTCACATTCCCAGCCTGTTCTTCATTATCCGCTCCGAGAAAACTTCACCCAGGGTTTCTCCCCCAGCTGATGGGATTCTGTACTTATTCAGTGGACAGCACTTCCTAAATTTTATAGGAAGCAGTTCCTTTCTGGGACTCGGCACTTGCTTTCTATGGGTTCTCTGGTGGAGCTCCCATCAGCTGGCTCCCCTTGTGCACCTGAATGATTGACACTACCTGGCCTCAGGCAGTTCCGTCTGGCACTCCCTTCAGGTGATGGACAAACGTCCCAAGTGAGAAAACTCCTCACGAGCAGCAGTCCTCAGCAGCTTAGCGGGTGGCTTTCCAGCAAGTTCTGTCCACACAACAAACACCCTAGTGACTTGGCTGCCACCCAGTGAGCCAATATCTGGAGTGAGGGAAGCTGTTCTTTCTTGTTCACTAGCAAGCTCTGTATTTCCTGCCAGCCAGACACCACCAGAGTTAATATTCTTTTTAATAGATTTGCTTTTATTTCCACGTTTATCATTGCGGTGAAATACACATGTCATAAAAATTATCATTGCAACTGTGAAAATGTGTACATTAGTGACATCTAAATACATCGACATGTCCCTACAGCTATCAATACTACATCTTCGGAGTGTTTTAAATCTTGGAAGCTAACAAATGGGCTACTTTCTGTCTCTAGACTGACTACTCTAAGCAGCTTATCTATAAGTGGGCTATACAGAACTGGTGATTTTGTGACTGGCTTTCTTCACTCACCTTCACCCATGTCAAGAAATGTCTGAATCTCCTTTTAAAGGCTGAGTGATGTTCCACATCGTCTCTGTAGCAAACTTTGGGTTGCTGCCACCTGTAGCAATTGCTATCCTTCACAATTATTTTTGTTACGTAATCAGAAGTGGAATTTCAGTGTTAAGTGTATGTGTGCCCATGTGAGTTTATGCCACCATGTGTGTTGGTACCCGTGGAAACCAGAAGAGGAAGTTAGATCTCCTGGAGCTGGAGGTACAGGAAGTTGTGGGCCATCAGTGTAGGGGTTGGGAATCAAACCTAGGTATTCTGAGAGAGCAGCTAGTGCTTTAACCTCTGAGCCACCTCTTTCAGCCTCTATTCTAAAAGAATGAGAGAGAGAGAGAGAGAGAGAGAGAGAGAGAGAGAGAGAGAGAGAGAGAGACCACTACAGTGTTTCCGAGCTAACCTTTCATTTAAACTTTTATGCTCAACTTACTATACAAGTTTCCTGATTGGACATTGGCTAATATTCACAGTACCTCACAGGTACACATATGCCATTAGTAAATAAAAAAGAAAATACCCCCCCAAATCTTTCAATTTAAGTGTATTATTATTTTCATAGGATCACAAAGTTATTAGTATATAAATACTTAGCAAGTTGGCCACATATTTCCAACTGCCTAGGACTGGTCTGCTTGGATGGCTGCTGAGGGTCCCTGAACCTAGAAACATCTACCTTTGAAGGCACCATCAGAGCCCACCTTGACCCCCTTTTGAACATCCTGATTTTTCTTTCTACATAACATTCATTTTCTTTTCTCCATTTAGGCAACAGTGACCAGAAGTCTGATGGTTATCATTCATGTTAGCTGCTCTCTTTCCCCCTTTATTTCTAAACCAAGCGCCAGTCAAAATGTTTCCTGGCCCTTTCTCCTCTACTCCCGCACCAAGAGTTAAGTCATCAGCTCTAGGTGCAAAGCCTAGAATTTTTAAAGCTGGTTTCTCCCAGCAGCATGGGCTGAAAGCCCAAATGCCTGCCAAGGCTACAATACAATAGTCCCTATCTGCCACAGTCCTGCATCCCTCAAAGTGACACAGATAAGCTGGGCTGCAGGTGAGACCCTCTTCTTGGTCAGTGTCTTCATCTCTGCCCCAATAAAAACAATAGCAACGCCTGAAAGTATTAAGTGTTTCAGGGACAATTTCGTGAGTTTGTGCCCACAGACTCACAGACACAAATGAGTTAAAAAGTGATCATTCCGAAACGTTTGACACTTGTTTCCATTACCCGGGAACTACCTACAAGAACCCTTACTGTGAACCATGACACCCTGTGCGGTAACATTGTGGGGGCAGCTGCTGCCAGCCTAATTTTTTCCCTGCAGCTACATCCTCTTTTTGCCCCTCTCAAAGCCACACTTAGGCCTCCCCTTTCCTGCTGAAGCCAGTAGTGAACTTCTCCATGCAACTCCTACTCTTGATAAGCTTGATATCAGATGTCTTTTGAGACAGACAACTAGGTTGTGCTATTGCCCATGCAAGGTTATCCCTCATGTCTGTTTGCCTGTTATCCCTCATGTCTGTTATAGGTCCTTTCCAGACCTATAACAATATAACCAATACAACAATCATTAAAACATTTCATGATACTGACTTATGACAACATGTAAGAATAAACTGCATTTCCTCCACCCATAAAGCATATTACAAGAAACGATGAAAACACAAAACTGCAATCTTCAAAGAGAGGGAAGTTTAAAGGAGCAGTTGCATTGCACTGAAGACCAAGGCTGGCAAGCAGCACAGACTCATAACTCTAACAAGTTCCCAAAAATTCCGTCAGAAAAGGAGCCAAGAAGAAAGCAACTCTGCCAGCTGCAAGCCTTCTGTTTTACAGTGTGTGCAGAGTGGACGTACTTGCTTTATCATCTTTATAAACAGAGTGTGGGGGCATGTGCAACCTTCCCAGAAGATGCTCACCAGACTCTAGACGGCAACGGCTGGGCGGCACTAGGGGCAGCCTAACTAGCTACTCTCCAAGCCGCCACAATTGCCATCCGGATCATTAATAAGACAGACTGAGCAACATTCCACTTCAGCTGATGAAATTTCCAGGGCCAGGAAGATGCTGGCAGCTGCTGCCACTTTACAAAGCAACAAATTCAGCATCCTCAGATTGAAAACTTTGTTTCCTTAAGAACTAACATCCGCCCTACGCCACCTGCAAACATACACTAATAAATCCCAGATGGGAATTCCAGACACTTCTTTGCTCCGGCTGTGGATTTCTTCCAGGCGATAACATCCTATTAAGCTGGCCTCTCAGCAGCGGGCCGCCTTGCAAAGACTGCCTTCATTTACGGGACACCCTGTTTAAAGAGCTGGTTAGGGATCTGCCATTGCACAACGTGTAATTAATTCTGACCTTTTTTTTTAGATAGATAAAAAAATATTAATGTAAAAAGGCAGCATATTAAGAAAGCAGATTCTGTGGAAGTAGAAACTACGGCTAGTGGTTATTAGAGAAGGAGAAGGGAGGGCGGGAAGCAATAGGTACAACAGAGGGTCGGATGGGAAGACTGAGCTCTAGTGTTCCACAGCACAGATGAATGTCCGTCATTTACCGGATTAACCATTGCTTGTAAGAAGAATGAGAAGAGAGGAGTCCAAAGTTTCCCTTCATATAGGAATGATAAAAGTGTGTGTGTGTGTGTGTGTGTGTTTGTGTGTGTGTGTAAATAATAGTTACCTTGACTTATTTTATCATTACACATCATCACACTGTCCCCTATAAGTGTGTGCAAATATTATGTTACATATAAGAAGAAAAATTCTTTAGAAAGGAAGCAACTTGTTTGTCTTGTTATTTGGGCCAGAAAAGGGGAACTCCCTCTTGACCATCCCCTCAAATTCTGAATCAGTGACCCAGACATGTTATGTACTTACATTAAATCATGTCATATCTCAGCAATTTACACATCACCTTCTATAATGTACAGCAGGCTATGTGTCACAAGAGACACATCACAGGGCGTGTCTCTGGACAAGATGGCGCATCCCACACTACAGAGTACTTCCGACCCTTGTGGCAACTGCTACAGGAGAAATCTCGAGTGTCGCTCTCAACACTCACTTCTCATGAATTTGCAGACTCTCTGAGGCATTAAGTGGCTGGCCCACAGCCACCAGCCAGGGCTGACACTCCACCGAGAGACTTCTGACCTCCTTCCGTGCTTTTTCTCTACACCCATGGTATCTGAGCAAGAACCGATGCTGCGCGGTTAAACGTGTCAGGCATTTCAGAGGAGGGTTACAGAAAGCAAGAATCACTGAGAGTAGATCCCACACAGAGGCCCTGAGACTGCTGCCTGGGGGAAAGGGTACCAGACATTAATAGAAAAGCAGAAGCTACTGAAGGAACAGGTGTGGCCAGAGGAAGTAGGCTCCACTTGACACATCTAAGGGGGCTAAGGACTGGGTAGGAACCCCCATGGGAGGAGCTTCACCCCCCCCCCTCTCTGACTCATTGCCCATATAAACGGAGCTCCTGGGCAGCTCACAGTCTTCTGTGAAATCACACAGAACATCCACTCTATTTGTCCAATCTGCAGGGTGTGTTTAAGAAATTATTAGTCTCATTTATGTGTATTGGGGCTTTGTCTTCATGTATGGCTATTGCCATGTGCATGCTGTGCCAGGGGAGGCCAGAAGACAGTGGCAGATCTCCTGGCTCTGGAGTTACAACTCATGGTAACGCCACATGGGTGCTGGAACTCGAACCCAGGTCCTTTGGAAGAGCAGTCAGTGCTCTTAACTGCAGAGCCATCTCTCCAGCTCCCAGCAGGGATGCTTTCTTGATGAACTGGGCTACAGTTAACCACACACATTACAACGTAGATGTGGCCTTTCATTCATTCCCAAAACCTAATAATGCTTTGTCTATGTTTTATACACAGGCAATAATTTCGGTCCAATGTCAAGAAACAAAAGATCAGAATCCAAAGTGAGCGACAGGTTTGCACTTTCCTTCTAA
>NC_022020.1:37379777-37385335 GCF_000317375.1 Microtus ochrogaster | reverse complement strand
TTCTAACTGTTCTATCAGGTATAGATAGCCTGGACCAATGCATGATACTGGATGAACTGTGCTTTAGAGGCGTGGTAGAGAACGCTGAGCTCTCAGATCCACAAAGCAAGCTTGCATATGGTGAAAATTTACCTTGGGCATCCCTTAAAGAGCGCAGAACACTGGGCACGACCTTGTGTACACACAATGCTGTGGGAGCCCTAACTGTTCTACTCTCCAGCTGTCAATCAGAGAATTCAAGTTCTACCTCTACGACCAACATGCTTGGTCTCCAGAACAATGCACTCTCCACTCTGTCTGTTTCAGCCCTGAACCTCCAGGTGTATCCAGCTCTCACCACTTTCACACAAGCAATGCAGAACTACCTGCTGTTGACTGGGTGGGGAATGCCAGTGGCCAGGATGTCCTGACAACTATCTTGTCCATCGGGGCCAGGTGCCATTTTTTTTTCTTTTTTATTAACAGTATCTATTTCCTCCTCTACAGCTTCAGCTGTATACCAAAGGGACCCGGGAGACTAAACGTTGTTATGGAAGCTGGGGGCTCGCAGCCTGCTCTAAAGAAAAGCTGTATTATTTCAGGCACCATCTTTACTGGTCCTTTCTCCATTCTGCAAAAATCTGTGGAGCCCCTCTCACTTATAGGAAAATGGTGTCTGTCCTTGAAGAGCCGGTCAGGGAGCAGATGAAGAAAGAGGCTAGGGATGGACTCATAGGGTACACTAATTAAAACACAGGAAGAAAAGTTCAGGAGCAAAAAGATATGAGATGCCATGAAAGTTCAGAGAGAAGAACCTAAGCCATTACCAGGGGATGGAGTCATGATAGAAGCCTGGCCGAAAGACACGCTGACGCAGACTGTGGGGTGTTCTGGGCACTGAGAGAAACACATGCAAAGACCCACATGTCCAAGAATGACCAGTGGGGAAGGAAGGCTGACAAGATCAATGGCTGCACTGGCAAGGAAGCCACTGGAAGTCCTTTAACAAAGAATTTTGTCACATGACTAAAGACAGAAGCCAAAGGCTCTGTAGAATACGCTAATAGAGAAAGCATGGTGGGCCATTCATTTACAAAGTTCCCCTAAAAGGTGTAAGTTGTGAAGAACGGTTGTTTTAAAAAGTGCCTTTGAAAAGGGGATATTTGAATTTCCACAGTTGTACCAATGCCAACACCAGCCACAGGGAGGTGGGTACCCTGGATCTCTAACAAAAACACATTTGCAAGAATCTGCATGGGCTCTGGCAGAAGCTGGAATAATGTATTTTAATGTATTTTTAAAGAAGGACAAACTCAAAACCCCTTCCACTTCCCTGTGGTTGGTGCTGGTCCAGCAGGTCTGACCCAAGCTTGCCTGAGGCTCCCAGGACCCCAACTGGCCTCTGGACGAAACAGGAAATACTCTCATTGGAGAGGCGGTACTCAGTGTGAAACTCTGCCCTACTTCCTGTTCTACTGGGGGGCTCTTTTGAAAATACAAGCATTCTTTGGAGGAAGGGCCTGGGAATCACTAACATCTGACAGCAATTCGCTGGTTTCTGTTTTCATTTTCTGCAGAGGTGAGGGCTATGGGAGCACCTGGGTGAGGAGTAGCGCTGTAGAGATGAAAGGAGCGTGGGGAGGAGAGAATGCGCAGCCATCATGGCTTCACTCGGCTTCACTCCCAGGTCTGGCAGACCAGTAATCTCATACCCTTCTCATGCCGAGAAGAGGCAGAGAGAAGAGCCACAGCCACCAGACATCACAGAACCGGATCGTGCGCTTCAAAACCTTGGGGTTCCTGATCTACAGCAATGCAAATTAGTTAAGTGTCATAAAATATTCAGAACTGTTTTGGCTGCAATTTCCATCGCTGCCTCACTGATCTGATTGAGCCTCCAAAGGCCAAATATGACTTTCATGAGAAAACAGTTTCCTTCCCGAAGTTTCCAGTTCATGGGTGAACAATTTGGAGGTCTTGCTTACTGCAGAGACAGCCAGTTTTCTAATCTAAGGTAGAAGCAAAGCCAGTCACAAAAAAAAGGAAAGAAAAGCAAAATGATAAAAAGCTTACATCCATAAAATCTTGTATCTCTCACTTTAAATAAACACAACAGTGATAGCCAAAGTCAGTAGGCGTACATCCTGAACCGATACCTCATTGGCCAGACAAGTTTTCCTCCAACTCCAGTGCCGGTACTGCAGTGGTTGTCCAGCCTTCCTCATGCTGAGACCCTTTCATACAGTTCCTCGTGCTGTGGTGAAGCCCAAACATAAAACTATTTCATTGCTACTTCACAATTGTAATTTTGCCACGGTTAACGCACCACACTATAAATATCTGGTGCAAACCCCCAAGGGGGTCGCGACCCACAGGTTGAGAATTCCTGTGTTAAGGGACTTTGTATCATTCATCAGAAACCTCAAGATCCCCAAGTTCTTACCCGGCACTACTTTACACATTGTTATTTGCTGTGAACCACTCACGTGTCTACGGGTACCTTCTTTCCTGCTAAAGTAGAGCCCGCTCGCTGCAGGTGAGCCATTGAGGAAGAGGATTGCTGATGGACAGCAAACCATAACTCTGCAACAGCACTGTGATCGGATTCTCTACGAAACAGGAGAGCGAAACTGCAGCGACACCCACCGGTCCCTGCATAAAACACGGCCAGGCTTTAAAACCACTTCTCCAGAGACGTACGGCTGTGGGTCACCAACTGATCTGCTCTCATGGACACTGCTCCTGGATTTGTCACTGACATCTGAAAGTCCCAGGGCACAAGCCTGGCAGCCAATATCCTATTCTGGCTTGGCAAAGGATGTAACTCCATTCAGTGAGCTGTGGCCACAAATGTGGTCACTATCTGGTTTTCAACCAATAACCCTTGCAGCAATTCACACTTGTTAGCCAGCCAACTGAAGCATCTTCCGAGCTAATTCAAAGCATGCCATACAGGAATGAGGCCGTCGGCTGTCTGTGTGTATGGGTTCTCACCGGGAGGACTTGAGTCCCCACAGCTACCTACAACTTAGTTCCTCAAGATACAGTCTACCGCAGCCTGCGTAAAACCCAAGGATCAAAAAGAAATCCAAGGGCAGAATCCTCATTCTTCAAACTCATTTGTAAACAGGAAAACGGGTCCAGGAATTCGCGCGATAATATCCGAAATCTAACCACACAGGTGTCCTTTCAGAAATGACACAAATGAACCTCCAGAATCTGGACTGTGACCTCAGGAGCTCCGTGCTCCTCTCTGACCAGCCTCCTGAGACAGCAGTGGTGATACGCCTTGGCCCAGGTCCTCCTCGGAAATCTCACCCAGCCCATTTCAGGTCTTCATTTGGATTTGGACCAAAATCCACTGATAACAAGGTAGTCCTTGCTGTGGCTAGGCCTCTGGGCATCAATTTCCTTCCAGAACACAGTGGGGATTGCTGCTGACTAGGAACATTGCTCCATACTCTGGTACACCAAGTCAGCGATCTAAACCAGCGTTTCTCAACCTAGGGGTTGAATATCAGATATTTCCATCATGATTCATAACAGCAGAATTACAGTTATAAAATAGCAACAAAAACAAAGTTATTGTGTGGGGGTCACCACCACATGAGGAGCTGTATTAAAGGGTCATAGTGTGAGGAAGGTTGAGAACCGCTGCTGTGAAGGATATAATGGTTTCCTCTGTGTCAACCAGATCACCACAAAGGGGTATTTCCTGGCCCTGCCTGTACAGCTTTCCCTGTCACCAGCTCCCTGAGTGCTGCCACAGCCTTTCCCGGGCCCCGCCAGTCACTCCCAGGCAGGGCTACCGACAGCAAAACAAACTCCCAAATATTCATGTCCAGTCTCAAAAGGTTTACATTACCCAGAGCCCACTTATTTTGATTAAAGTCAGTCAAATATGATGATGAAACTCATTTATTTATAAGACTGGCCTTTGCAGGAATTGAGTTATACAGTTGTTAAGGCTATATTAGACTTGAGCGTTTATAGTGACATGTAAATTACAAGAGGTTAAAGAACTGTGATTAATTTCTCGACTTGCATTGTCAGGGTTGTCTGTGTTCCCTTGAAGACGCTTTGTGGACCTTTGAGCATTTCTGTGTGTCATCTACCGTGGTACAGTGGTCACGCGATTGTCGCATTTTTATCAGCCGTGAGTCAGTGGTCGCTGGCCAGACCATTCGCTACACACCATGGCCAGTCACCAAATGAGAAGCACCTTAGTAGGAATACCATGTGGCCTGTGCACACTGAGGCTCAGCACCACTCACAGGCCTCTCTCCTTAGCAGACACCTTGACCATTTTAACCCAAGTATAGTAATCTCAGATGTGTCTGCCATGCGGAAAGGGTGATGCCTAATGCCATAACCAAGCAGATGCACAGCCAACAGATCAGTTCTCAAAACATCAGAGGTTTGTCCAGGGCATCTAGAAAGGGGGCTAAGTGAAGTGTAGCGCTCTGACAGGGTCTTAGCACCATGAGAGCAGCCAGTTTGGGGGGGAAGCTCACCCACAGAAGGAACCAGGAAGAAAGTGGGTTCTAGATGTCACTAAGCTCTTAAATCAAACCTGGTCCCCTCTGTGCGAGCCGGTCCAAACCTGCTCTCTCTTTCCACTACACGGAGAGCTATTACAGACACCATGTTGGGATGGCTAAGGGGAGACAATGAGAGTATTTCTCATCTTCCTATCCACATCACCATATTTCCAGTGCCCGAAGTTCATTCAGCAGGTCTAGGACCCAGAGGTACAGAGCTGGCCAGTTCTTTAGCCAGGCCAACATGAAGGCTGGAAAGAATTCCTCCAGCAGAGCCAAGCCCAGCGTTGGATGGCAGTGCCATCAGAGGCAGAGTCTCAGGCAGGTGAAGGTGCAGGCCATGAAGGCCCAGATGTGTCGGGAGTCTGACCCTGGCTGCAGGGCCTGGTTCCTGGACTTGATTCCTGACTCACAGCTCAGGGGTTTAGCTTCCTAATAGACCCCATGTAGATAGCTCCTGTCACATGTGACTGACTCCCCCCCTCCCAATGGTGGGCAAAAAGGACAATATTTGTGGGTTGGGACAGGTACCGGAAAGGTTTTTGCAGGTCAAAGTCCCATGTTCCAAACTGTAAGGAGCCAGGAGTGACCTCAGGTGTGATTTGGGGTTTTTCCTGGGTGGCTGAAATCACTCAGGAGCGTCACGATACATGTGGTGAAGGGCAGATGTTTTTGGAAAGGTGGCAGCAAATCAACAACACAGCACTAATATAGGAAGGGTGGGTTTGAATTTGCCTTTGAGGGTGTTCAAAGTCTGCTGGGTTTGAGAGCTCACACCTCTAATGCCAGCATTCAGAAAGCTAAGTTGGAGGATCTAGAGTTTGATACCAGTGTGGGCTACGTAACAAGACCTTGTTTTTACCAAAAAAAAAAAAAAAAAATTAAACAAACAGAACCAAAAAAGTACTCAGAGTCCATTCAGTGCTGCTTTGAACAAGGAACACAGCACACGGTCAATCACAGTTCTGCCCTCCACTCTGAGCTCACAGCCAATCACAGTTCTGCCCTTCACTCTGAGCTCACAGCCAATCACAGTTC
>NC_022020.1:37372593-37379412 GCF_000317375.1 Microtus ochrogaster | reverse complement strand
AACAAGACAGCTTTCTGGAAGCTGATAATTCATTTGGGCTTTAACTAGCCTCTTTTATGCACCTTTTACAGGGCCTCCCATTCCCCCATTTCCCACACGTAGCAAATACTTTTGATGTTCTGCTTAAATTTCTTCCAGCAAGTCCCCATTCTTAGATTCCCACCAATTAGGCTACAAAAGCTCGCCTAGACCTAATTATAGTCCTGAAGACTATAAAGCAAAAGAGAGCACAACTCTGGCCACCCAGGCTCCCAAGCTAATCAGAGAACTTTACTACAAGAACTGAAAACAAAAAAGGCAAATTCATGCTCATCCCAGAGGCTCCTCGAGAGTTCAGTAGTCACAACAAAGGAGCATGAAGTGACCTTGACTGGTGTTTAAAAGGAAGAAACTATTCAAACCAACACAAAAGTGGAAGATGGTGGACAACTGTGATCATGATGATGATGGTGGTGGCGGTGACGACAGGGACATCTCACATCTACAATATGAACTCTAAGATGAGGAGAACATCACGCAAGAGATCCTAGGATTAATTCACACACAAGATGAAAATCCCTTCTTCACTTTCCCTGCTGGAGATAGGACACAGGGTGATTAAACAATATCACCATAGAACCTTCATCTGGTGATGGATGGAGATAGAGACAGAGACCCACACTGGAACACTGGACTGAGCTCCCAAAGTCCCAATGAGGAACAGAAGGAGGGAGAAGATGAGCAAGGAAGTCAGGACCAAGAGGGGTGCACCCACCCACGGAGACAGTGGGGCTGATCTATTGGGAGCTCACCAAGGCCAGCTGGATTGTGACTGAAAAAGCAGGGGATAAACCTGGTCTCTCTGAATATGGCGGACAATGAGGGTTGCTGAGAAGCCAAGGACAATGGCACTGGGTTTTGATCCTACTTCTTGTTCTGGCTTTGTGGGGGCCTAGCCAGTTTGGATGTTCACCTTCCTAGACCAGGATGGAGGGGGGAGGACTTTGGACTTTCCACAGGGCAGGGAACCCTGACTGCTCTTAAGACTTGAGAGGGAGGGGGAGAGGAGTGGGGGGAGGGTGGGAGGAATGGGAGGCTGGGAGGAGGCGGAAATTTTTTTTTCTCAATAAAAAAAAAAAGAGGAGACAATGCAGGTGGCATTCTCAAAGTCACCTTCTTTTGTACTCATCCCTGGTCTGACCTGCACAGCACAGTGATACTGGAGGACCTGGCCTGTATCCAGAGGACAGCAGTCATAAGATGTAAAGAAATGCAAAGGGGAAAAATGGTTTGAAGTAGTCCCACATAGGACAGAAAGACAAGGATAGGGCAAACCTGTGGAGGACGAACGGCATCTGGTGACCGAGTTCTGACTCTTTTCAACTTCTGCTCTCAAATTAATTTTAAATCACATTTGATGTTCAGTCTCACTTTCCTGACAACTTAGGAGTGTAGAAATTTCACCTTATATTAACTATGCCCAAATAATTCAATCATGAACGCAGGTGAGGAACAGGTCATCCGCCTACTGATTGGTAGAGAATTATCAGGAAAACACCAAGGATTTATCTTCATTTCCCCCAAACAGAAGGGCAGTGCTGGCATGGCTGTCCTTTGGGCTCAAAAGGGAACGAGCCATTGTTCTGGTGGTTGTGGGGCCTCTATTAGTGAGCACTTGTGCACTGGGGGAAGACAAAGGTAATAATGCAGAAACAATGATGGTAGAGGAACCTAGAGCCCTCAGAGGTCTGAGGCTGTGTGCAGCCACACATCCCTGCCCGGGGGGAAAAGGTGAATTTTTATTCCAAAATGGCACTGCATGTGTGGACGGCCGTGGACACTGCACTTGATTTCTTAGGCCTAGGTTCATTTGTCAGCTAAAGGAATTAGATCCAAAGGCTCTCACTTCATGGCCAGTAAAGTTAAATAGATTACAACTATGTGAGGCCCCCATATGCCTCTAACCCATCTCTTCTCAGAAGTTGGGAGCTGGAAGGAAACAGGATGTTCTGACCTCAGGACCTTTGCAGCTGCTTGCATTTTGCCTAGAACATTCTGCCCAGGGCAATCTTAGCTGCTTTTCTTATATGTTCAGGTGATTCTAATAAGCTCAGCGAGTTTAGTCACAACCACAGTTGCTTATAATAGTTCATCAACACACGCACATGCAAGCATGCATGTGCACACACACACACACAGAGGGGGGAGGGAGGAGTGAGGGAGGATTAGGGAAGGAGGGAGAGGGAGAAAGAGATAGATCACTATTTCCCTCCTCGTGTTTAAACTTGCACTTCTCAGCACTCAGGTTGAATTATTGTATATTTTAGATATTTATTTTGTTGGGGTCAGTCTCCTTCAACTAAAACTGCTGCTCTCCAAGAGCATGCACCTTTACCTGCCTAATTTACTTCTGTACCCCCCGGGCCTAGAAGAATGACCGGGACCCACAAAGAACACAGTGTGTAGTGGGAAGGAAGACAGGAGCGCCAACCCTAATCGTTTCTTTGGCTCTCAGTACTGTGGGCTGTGGTGCCCAGGATCCTAGGTCCCTCCCTCTCCACTACCAGGATTTACTCTGTAACCACACGAAAAAAAAACAAGACAACTCAAGACAGAAAGGCCAGGGCCAGCTGTGACATGCTTTGATTCTGTGGCAGAACTGGGCATGCGCATGCCCACTGTCTAGCCTCCTCCGTAAACAGTAACATTTGGCCAATGAGAAGCTACAATACTGCCACCAGTTCCAAATTCCTAGCGTCTAAATTAATAGCATACGTGCGCAGAGAGGATAGTGCATTCCTCTGCTCTAACTCTGGACTTACAACACCCGAAGGCAAAAGGAAGCAAGAGGCGGCACTCCCGTGTGCATCTCACATCACTCCACTAGGGGGCAACATGAGATGTGCTGGCACCCAACGGGGACATACATCAGATAAGGAGCAGCCAAGTCCCTTGCCCCCCTCGTGCTCTGCTGGGTTCTCGCACCCTCTTTTCTTGTTCACACAAGCCTTCCTATTTCCAGTCACTAATTTATAAACCACTCTCTGGTGCTTCAGGCTTACCCGTGAAATCATCTGTCTCCAGCCCTTTGGAACATTCCCCAAACCTACTTCTTCCACAAGCCCTTCCCAAGCAAAGCTGGCTCTGACCCCAGCTGTATCATGTATACACCATGACATCAGTCACAGACACATGTCCCTTTTTATATACTAGATAGACAGAGAAAAAGAGGGGGAGGGATACATAGATGCCACACAAACATATGAAGCAGGCCAAAGATCATGTGTACGGCCCTGAGCATCCAGAAGACATATATTTACCTTATACAAATGATGTGCAAGTGACCACACTTTACACAAGAAAAGTCACGACTCTACAAAATAGTACCAGCTGCCAGGGGTTCAATTAATGAGCTTAGACAAGGTATATCAACACCTACCTATGTCTTTCCGTTTCTAGTTCTTCCTACTATCCACTTTAAAGTCTAAAAATACTTCTCTTCTTAACCCTTTTCTTTCCTTTATCTCTTGCTCTTCTTCCTCTCTTGAGCAAGTCTTGCTGAAAGTCCTTGCATTTGCGATCTTCCTGCTTTCACCTGCCAACTGTGGGGTTTACAGGTAAGCTTAGCATACTTGGCTCCCCAAACGCCTCGAATAGGAAACTTTTAGATAAACTTACGCAGATGCTACGCACAGACCTGTAGAGACATGCGTAAGTACCTAAAGAACCTCCAAGGCTGCTTAAAAAGCTCTTTCATTTCCTCTCTTCACAATTTTTCCAGTTCACCTCAGAAAATCAAATTGTTCATGTGTAGCAACATTAAGTGTGGCTATAAACAAGCCTCAGGTGCCGTTTTTAAAACGCAAAAGGTTTTATATGTGGGTAAAGTTGCTCTCTGGCTATGAGGGGGGAAATAAGAATAGTAATATTAGGACAAGCAGTTACTCAGTGGGGAAGAGAAGTAAATTAGGTGTTTGCAGAGCCCTGGGAACCAATCAGAGTGTGCAACCGTTCAAAAACACAGGGAAATATACAAAATAAACTGTGCCTTTAAAACAAAACTAAAAGATCTTACAGAGCTATTGTCTCTGAAACTTTTCAAGACTTATTTGTTCACAAGGGAAATTATCTATCCATGCTCTGCAGATGCTTTTTTTTAAAAACCCATAATCCCCATCTCTCCTTCAGCTTAATACTGGCTCCCCACAGCCAGTTCCACTGCAGAAAGAAACCCATGAGTTAGTGAGCACAGCCCCTCCAAAGCCATGACCAAACGTTACTCCTCCAAATCCATCAGTACCAAGTGACTTGGGCATCTGAACATTCTACCCAAAGGTGGAATTCTGCCTCCAGACTGTCCACGAACAATCTTAACTTACCTAGTCTTAGCATTTTCTCCCTGTGCTCGTCAAGAGGACCACATCAAAGAGTCTTGAGTCACACAAACTTGAGGAACATTCACGGCACCATCTTCCCAATCAATTCACACCATCCTTCTGGGAAAGCCACCACAAGCTTACCAAACGAATGCATAGCAGAGTGGTCAACAATGGTCACTTTAGAAGTGGTCCTGTTTGTCATTCTGGGCGCTGCATTTTGTTGCTGGTAGAGGAATATGCTATGCAGTTTTTTTTTTAAGTGTGTGGTCACAGAGGTCTCTGTGTTCACACTGAGGATGGACTGGAGGCTGCCCGCACTCTCTACCTGCAAGTCACACTAACAGAAACACAGGCTTACTGTGCTTGGCAGACAGGCAGAATTTTAGAAGTCAAGCAGAACAGGAAGTCTACTGTCCCGACACGCTAGTGGAAAAAGCAGATACTTCAATGGAAAAAAAGGGGGGTTGGGAAGGACAAAAGGGAGTGGCTCCATTCACAGATGCCTGGGGAAGAAAATTTAAAAAAAAAAAAAACCCACCCCATTCCTACCTTGCCAGTACAAACATGAATGAGTGCCTATTAATAGGAAGTATGGCTCAGAGGTGTTCTTGTTCTCAGGACAGCTAGGGAATGCAGCGAGAACAATGTTACTGCTTAAAACCACCAGCCTCTTGCTCATGAAGAGGACTTAGAAAGAATGCGAGTCTGAGTATGTTTAGGTGCACATGAATACACATACACGTATGTATGCAATGTGCCTGTCTCCATAGAGATGGTCTAATCGTCTCTTTACTATCTTCTTTAGTTACCTAGGTCTTCAGAAGTCATCTCAGTTAACTAGCTTCCCTTAGATAAGATTCTGCCCATACTCCTCGGCCCACTCACCGCACGTGAAGCCTTCCCCTGCTGACTTCCACTGAAAGCTCGGGATCTGCCTTTAAATCCTAACTACCCGCTTTATAATTTCTCGGCACCATTTTGTGATAGTTACTACCATTGTTACCGTTCCTGGCTGTGTTTCTACCTTGTTGCCCCAGGGGCATGCCCTTGATTTTACTTTTCTCCTCTGTAGCATTGATAATCTGGCTTATGTCTGCCAGGCACCGGGCAAAAAGATACAAAGTGGAAGATAATTTGCTAGACCTCGTTCAAATTCCATATATGCAGCTTTCGGGCTTGTAGGCTCCCGAGTTATCTAACCTCTCTGGACAACTTTGCACATCTGCAAAATAAAAGCGACACAGCCAACTTCAGAGACCATCCATCGAAGTGGGAAGAGATCCATGTGAAGCAAATGACAAATTGTCTTATGCAGAGGGAGTTCTAGCAGCAATGAGAACTATCAATGACCTGAATTTAAATAATGTCCTTTATTAATTGAGGGAGGAAACTACAAAAAATGAAATGAATGTCAATTTACAAACATACGTTTATTATTTTCAGAAGGAGGCTATGAAACGTGTTTTATAAACATTCTTTTTGTGTTCACAAAGATGTCATCTCTCCGAATTCTGACTGGCCCGGGATGCTATGAAAACTTCATCAGTGGAAAGAAAATGTCAAGAGATATCTATTTCAAGATTCCAAAAACTTCCCAAACTTGGTTGATTGATAAAGATGAGGATAATTAATAAAAAGCAAAATATAGTACCCGAGCTAAAGGAAGGCCTCCCACGTCCCTAAAATGGCCCCAGTGGTACTCTGTAGTGAGGCAGATGCCAGGCACTGCTTCCTCTGTCTACAGCAGTCCGGGTGCACAGTGAGGCTGTGAAAGGAGGGGGGGTTGGAAGAAGGCTCCTGTGGCTCCCATCGACTCGCCTGTGCAGGATCCAAGCCCAGGGAAGGAAGTCCCCAAAGTCCCAACACCAAGCAAGAAAGAGAACGCTCTAAGTATTCTATCCTCAGGTACCAAGGGCCCTCCAACCGAGCAGGACATTCCTGGTCTCAAAGAGGTCCCAGAGGTCAACAGAATAATGGGAAGCAAGGCAGCTGGATGGCATTCTTCTTCCACAACAGCCGTCTGCTCTCCCGTGAGCTCAGAACACCCAGGTCGTCCGTGCTTCTCTCTACTCACTGCTGTTTAAAGTTGTCCCGGCATGCAGACTTGGTGTTCTGCTCATCCCGTATCAGCTGGTTACAAGGGGGTGGGGAGCACCGGCAGAGGAAGGTTCTCACGTCACTATCTGTGGAGCCGTCCAACCTCACAGGGTAGCCTACACACAAAATATTTAACTCCTACATCTGCCTCTGTGGATATGAAAAGAGCTCTTCCAAGCTTCCCTAGGACTTGCAAATTCAGCCACTTTGGGTGAATTCAAGGATCCGCATTTGTTATGATGCCCAGTGCACACACATCCTCGTGCTGCGGCAAGTGGAGGCGGGGGAGCACGGGGTCAGAATTTCCAAGCCTGGACACTGGTTCGTGATCTAGTGGCCAAAGAATGTGCCCGGACTATGCCTT
>NC_022020.1:37365216-37372493 GCF_000317375.1 Microtus ochrogaster | reverse complement strand
TCTCTCTCTCTCTCTCTCTCTCTCTCTCTCTCTCTCCCTCTCCCCCCCTCTCTCTCTCCCTCTCCCCCTCTCTCACTGGGGTCTTGCATATGATGAGCGCACACTGTACGGGGAGTACAGGAATGCCTCCATGCACCTCACTGTCACTCATGGAGGTGCTCTGAGGGGACACACGGACACGGAGTAGCCCTCCCTGGGGATTCCAGAGCCATCTATCAGAGGTTTCTTCATCTCTCTGCAGCCACATGTTAGAGGCCACTAGAAAAATCGGTTGTTCTATATGCTACATAGCAACTCATAGCAAAAACAAAACCCAATCACTTAAACCCAAATCCGCCCTACACCCAGGGGAAATGGGTGGCACTCCCACTTTTCAAAGAAGATGGTAGAGCAAGGGGCTGAGTAAGTAGCGTCTTCGAGGCTCAACAACAGGGCAGGGCTGAGAAAAAAAAGACAATGAGGTCAACCCCTACCCTTCCAGAACTATCTCCAGACACACATGCTAGCCTCATTTCAGTGGCTGCTTATTATATACTCCAAGGTGGGGGAAGCAAAACTTCCCGTACAGCCACCCACATCCTTATCAGCAACACATTGCACACAATCACCACCACACTGGTGCCTGCATGCAAAAGATAGCTTCATGTATTACATCTGATCCTCAGGCCTCAGAGAGAACTGGAAACGTTCACAAAACACCTCGACCTTTGCAGCCTGGCAATCCCAAGACACGGCTAGCCCATTGTGCGCACACGATGGCGACTGCCAGCATCAGCTCCATTTTCTGTCTCCCTCCTATTCCATTAGTCCTCTTCTGCCCCCCTAATCCTACCTGACTTTGTCAGTACCCTAATGAAAACCATGATTCAACCAGAGTCCCTCTCCTCTTTTCACGTTGTTCCTCTTCATTCACCTCTTCTTCGAGGAGAAGGAGGTCATAGGGGAAGAGGCAAGGAACTGTATCGCTCTTTCAGGAGACAGTGTCTGAGACGGGTACATGCTCAGAAGTGCCCTCCAGATCGTCCACAAAAGACAGCCCTGATAGAAGCACCTGGGGCAGGGGCTACCTCGGCATGGGGGCCCAGGGTCCAAGCCTAGACAGGCTCAGGGAAATCTCACTGCTGAGTGCCCACCAGCTGCCCCACTGTGAGAGCTTGATACTTCCAGGTCCTGGGAGGCGGGCAACGTTCTCTCCAGAACACAGACAAGGAATCTGAGCTCCACCTCATTCTCCTGTCTGGTTGGAACGGGGAGACTGGTGTATCAGGTTTGTCTCACCCCAAATTTTTGACTTTCCCCTCTGCATATCATTCCCCCCACCAAAAAAAAATATAAATAAATCCTTGGCTCATCACCTAACACAATGGGGGCAGGGAGGGAAAATAATTAAGAGGACCTAGAAATGTCCCACCTTGGCCCAGGTAGAGCAGCAAGCTGAGCTGTGCTGCAGGGGCCAGCCCTGGCCCAGGATCAAGGTTGGGCTGGAGAGTTCCCATATCCATCACTTGTGACAGCTGCCATTCAGGACCTTCCATCCAAGCAGCTACTCAAACAGCAGTTCTCAACCTGTGGGTCGCGACCCGTTTGGGGTCAAAAGATCCTTTCACATGGGGTCACATATCGGATATCCTGCATGTCAGATATTTACATTATGATTCATGACAGTGGCAGAATTACAGTTACGAAGTAGAAATGATAACAATTTTATGGTTGGGGGTCACCACAACAGGAGAAACTGTATTAAAGGGCCACAGCACTAGGAAGGTTGAGAACCCCTGGGCACAAAAAAATAAGCGTGGGGAGGAAGGCCTTTCTACTAGGTAACAAGTGCCGCTATTATCCAAGTCTATGTTTTATTAAAATGTTATTCTTTGGGTTTTTTTCTTGGAATCTCATAATTTTAGTGTTTACAAGAGCTCTGGTATCAGGTAACCACATCTCATAAGCAAAGAAAATGAGACAGTACAGGAGGCTGAAGGTCATTCCCCATCTTCGCTGGTGGGGAACGGCCATGCAGTGAGGTCTGAGGACTCCAGTGAGCAGGGCAGTCTATCTTCTTGAGAGATTCATTCACACTTGTACCAACAGCGACAACACTAAATCAGCATTTAGAAAGCAGAGAGACGCCAGGTGCCAACTGTAGCGGCTACATTGGCATGGTGCTTGGAGATGGTTTATTCCCTACTAAGCTGAACAGAAACAGAGCTTTAGGATTTTATAGCTCTCTCGCACCGCGAACCTTCACACAAAACAGAACATGATCCCCAGTAATAAATATTAAAGCAATTAAACTCTCAACTGGACAAAAGAAACTATCCAGTCTCGGAGTAAAACTCCCTATACGTTTCTGGGAATTCTACTTATTGAAGAAGCACAGGATGTTTTCCAACCTGACATCCAGGCCTTTCCCCAGCCCCTTGCATCGCCAGCCTGGCTGGCCATTGTTTCTGCTGTCCGCTCACTGGTGCTGCTTGCAGGGGATTCTGTACACCTTTCCCAGACGGTGCCAAAGGTGGCTTCATGAAGACACCACATCCCAGAGACTCCAGCAGGACATTTTCCATTCTTCATTTTTTTTCTAGAGGTCATCACCCCTTGGTCATTATATGGTATTACCAATGGGCCTATTTGCATGGACACATTTTAAAAAATGTAATAAAAATTAATTGCAAAAACTCAAAAAAGCACCTCATTAAAAGCACCTCATTTTTGAGTGTTTGCCAGGGAGAACGATGCATCACACAATTCTGGGCCCGAGTCCATCTGTATGCAGAGGCTGCATTCTGTGTACAACTCCTCCACCACCTCCCCCTCAGCCTGCTGAAAGGCTACTTAACTGGGCCAATGCCTGCAAATCTCTTCTCAGTGGAAGATGGAAGCAGACTTTCTAGCAGACTACAGCTCATCCCCTGGAAAGGGGTTAGAGTCCCCACTTTCCCTTTCCCTAATGCAGTCCTATTGTAGCAGATGAGGACCCAAGAGCCCCCATTCCCCTGTCCAATGGTATTCCATCATCCTCGTCTGCCCAGAAGAGCACACAGGATAATTTAATCTGGAAAATGTCAACCAACAGTAAAGGGCTGAAATTTGGCACTTGCTGAAGCTACGATTAACTCGGAAATGAGGAAACACAAAGGCTCGACTGCCCTACAAACTGACAGTCAACCCGGAAAAGAGACTGACCAGTAAGCGAACACACAAATACATAAAGGACAGATGTAGGGCCATCGGCATGATAGAGTTGCGATGGAGACACATTGCAGCTGCGGCATAGCGGATGCATACCCAACACCACAGGAACGGCAGCCTGGCAGCAGGAAAAGCTGGGCATGCATGGCCTGCTGGGGGCCCTGGAGTCAGGAAGGCAGGGCAGGGCGGGGCATGACTGCACTGCTGGAAGCAAGGTGTGAAAAGCAACTGCAAGTCAGGCAAGGGCTAGAACACACAGTTCATATAAGATGCTGTCAGAAATCCAGACCATCTGGTGGGAATGCGAAACAGACGAACGCCTGGAAGGCAAAGCGGCAATAGAGATCAAAAATCTTACAACTCCACAGTCCCTCTGAACCGCATCCAAGCTCATGGCCAGCGAAGGCGGGGTGAATGCAGCCGCTCTTGTGTAAGGAAACTGTACAGATTGTGACCAACAACGAGAATTGAGATGAGCTGCGTGGCGGTGGCGCTGGTTATCAGCACACGAGGGAGGCCAAAGCTGGTAGATGATGGAGTATTCAAGGCCCACCTGAGCTACGCATTAAAAAGACAAGGAGTGGGGGGGAGGGCACAGACCCAACACTCTGAATAGGACCGTGCTTGGAGGAGGGCACTTCTACAGCCCAGCATGCCACACGGTCTTTAAACAGACCTTGCAGTTAATAACATGGAGAACCCTGGCAGAGGCTACAACAAAATACATTGAGGCAGAGGGCCTGTGAGGTGGTGCAAAGGGTAAAGGGGCTTGCTGCAACCTGAGTTTGAACCTGGGGACCCACATGACACAAAGAGAGAATTAACTCCCAAAAATTGTTCTCCAACCTTCACATGTGCACCATAATGTGGACATGTCCACACACATACACACATAAAAACACACTTCTTAAAGCAGGGAGATTATAGGAAACAGAATAGCGTCTTTGTAAGCAGAAAAACATCTGGGGGGATGACATGCACAAACATGTTCTTTGAGCTTTTAAAAAAAGGTTTATTTATTGTATTTTATATGTATAAGTACATTGCCTGGATGTGTGTGTCTATGCGCCACATGAGTGCGCGGTATCCGAGGAAGCCAGGACATCAGATACTCAAGCCGGCGCTTGCAGCTGCCGTGTGGATACTAGAACCCAAAACGAGGCCCTTTGCAAGGGCAACAAATGCTCTCAATGACTGAGTCATCTTTCCAGCCTCAATATGTTCCTTTCTAAGTAATAAAAGCAAGGAGGGTTTGGTCTTGTTTGTTTTTGTCAAAGTACACTTGATAAATATACTTCACCAACATGGTATTTTTTTTAGTAAGAGAACAACAGATTGATAAAACATGTAAATGACAGGGAAATGCAGGAAAGACTGTCCTATGGCACCACAGAAATAACAGAGGCTGCTGTTGACCAGCTCAGCCGGACAAACCTCTATCTTCAAGGGGAATCTTCAAGCAAAACAGAAAAACAAAGCAGAAAGCCTGACTAGCACTTGAGGCAGGAAGTGTGTCATTCCTGCCTGGCTAGTCCCTCTGACTCAGCAAAGCTGCTCAGCCCCTCTGATCCTCGTGGTTCCTGGTGAGAAGGCAGGTAGGAGCTGTGAGGAAACTGGCTCCTCCCGCCCAGGGAGAACCTGAAACGCTGGGCCGGGACTCTTCTAAAGAGAGGAATTTAACCTGGTCTTTTGTAGACTCTATATGACCGACCAACCGTGGTCTCTTACCTTTTCACCGTTACAGAGGAAGAGATCCCGTCTGTTGCTTAGAAATGAGACAAGAACACAAGACCCAAACCCGGTTGCCCTCCCTTCCCAAACAGACTTAACGAGCAGTGGGGACAAGTCACAACAAGTCTCAGGTATTCTGATTCTGACTTACTGGAGACAATGCTGGAAAGTTTCTGAGAGCTCAAGTCTACTCAGCCAAGGTGCCCTGCTCTGCCCGGAAAGCCAAGGTGCTTCAGCTCTCATGGGCCTTTTTGTTGGGCAGCTTCCTGGACTCGACTCTCAATGATCAAAGAACACAGACTGCAAATGATTCACCAAGAGAACCGCACACACTTCTCTTAGTTCTGAAAACTACGAGCGAAAGAAACAAACCCAGAACCAAGAAACCGAACGAAGTACAGGCTCAGGAAGCCCTTAAACTTCTAAGGAAAATTAAATTAGAATTTGAGGACTTTGACAACTGCTATCCAGGGCTACTGCCTTCCCACCACCTTCATTCAGCAGGCCTCGGTGTGCCCTAAAGAAAACTACAGGATGAAGGATAAAAACAAGGCTGTTTGGACAGGAGGTGTTTGGGAAGGGAGAGAGACAGGAACGGCTAAAGAATGCCACATAACAAAGGCGGTTTGGGAACAAGTTCCTACAGATCTACCTTCTGAGCCCTGTTAAAAAGCTGGAACTTCAGAAAACCCCAAGGTCCCTCCAGTCTGGGAGTGAAGGAATCAGAGGGATGTTTACTAAACCAACAGGGGTGCCTGGAGCTGGGCAGGGTGGTGGAGCATGAGTCAATCAGCTGCCCTGAAAGCAATCTACATAAAATAGGTCTAGTGTGGTCTTGGCTGGTTAAAGCAGTCAGTAGCACACATGGCATAGATGCTACAGACGCTTAATGGGAGAAGGGACAATGCTGGGGGTTCATTAGAGACAAAGACATGGGGGCTGGAGAGATGGCTTAGAGGTTAGAAGCATTGCCTGCTCTTCCAAAGGTTCTGAGTTCAATTCCCAGCAACCAGATAGTGGCTCACAACCACCTGTAATAGGGTCTGGTGCCCTCTTCAGGCATGCACACAGACAGAATATTGTATACATAACAAATAAATAAATATTTGAAAAAAAAGAACAAGGGAATAGAGACAAAGACATGATACAGCAAGATGCTACCCAGGTTTCTGGTTTGTTTGCTGAGGAGAGAAAGCAAGCTCAGTTTTCTTCACTCTGAGTGTGGGTTGTCCGTGAAACACTAACATATTCCAGGAAGACATGGGGATGGAGGACGCAGATAAGGACTTCATCCTGAAATATAAACGTGGAAGTCATCGTAGAGAATCTGAAGACCTACAAAT
The DNA here is from genome assembly GCF_000317375.1 of Microtus ochrogaster. Lineage (NCBI taxonomy): Eukaryota > Metazoa > Chordata > Mammalia > Rodentia > Cricetidae > Microtus > Microtus ochrogaster. Next base: position 37,366,230 of record NC_022020.1, on the reverse strand, counting down.
AGACATGACCATGAGGGGAAGAACAAAATGAGGGTGAAGAACACCAGCAGAGCCGGGGAAATGCCAGTGCTTACTGAACCAACAGAGCAGAGCAAAGAGCCCAGAGGGAGGCTAAGGAGGACCTAAGCAAGAAGGAAGCAGGAGGAGATGATCTGGAACCAGTCTGTCTACACAGCACTGGAGCAGAGCAGAAGCACCCTGAGTGGTAAGGAAGAGGAGCAACAGGTGTCCACCCCTCACTAAAGCAAAGGACGCAATCCCTTCCTTCCCCGTATCTATGTATTTCTAGAGTCCTCCATCAAGCTGAATGAGAGTCAACAGGAAGAGATTAGGTTTTGAGAGAAACGTAGCAATAGATGCTGGCTGTAGCCCTTGACAAAGCACAAAGGACTACCACGGCGACAGAGCACTACAGTTCCATAAGACAGGCCTCAAGGAGCGGCAGGCCACTAGTCACAAGTATGTACTGGTCATTGAGTGTGCTTTAGTGCTGTATGTTTGGTGTTAGGACAGCACAGTGACAAAAGTCTTTCAGTGACCGACATGACGTGTGTGTGCGCGCACACACACACACACACACACACGTACGCATGCATGCACACACACACATAAAGAGAGAGAGAATGAGAGAAAGCAGCACCACTGTAGAGAGTCTGGCTGAGGGGAGCACTTTGGATAGGTCTTTTTCTGTTTTCTCACTGGGTATTAATCATGACTTCATAATGTAGGGGAGACTTTAATCTTAGTCTAACCCTATACAGTGTGTTCTCAATTTATTCGTAGTTGTATTAAAATACTATTACTATCTCAAAAAAATACTATCTTTAGATATGCAGACATTCCAATTTTTTTCTGGCTTGGCAGTATTTGTTTACTTAGGCGTGTCTTCTGTGTTGTATGCGTGTGCACTGCTATACATGCACATTTGTGCAGATGTGTGTGAAAGCCAGAGATGGAGTATCTTCTTCAATCGCTTCTCCCTCTTCCCATTTACTTATTCGTTTGTTTTAGACA
>NC_022020.1:37348697-37363279 GCF_000317375.1 Microtus ochrogaster | reverse complement strand
TATTTTTCTATAATTCATTTAAGTTTATTTTATGTGCATTGGCATGAAGGTGTCAGACCCCCTGGAACTGGAGTTACAGGCAGTTGTGAGCTGTCATGTGGGTGCTGAACCCAGGTCCTCTGGAAGAGCAGTCAGTGCTCTTAACCGCTGAGCCATCTCTTCAGACCTTTATGAGACTATTCAAAAAAGATAGTATGGAACCATCCTGACTTCTTGGAAGCCAGGATTATTGTACATGTGATAGTGTAGCTTTTATTCCATATGCTTGTGTATACTCCGAACATAATAAAAAAATTGAGGTGTGTATAGAGTAGGTAAATCAGTTAAATACATCGGAGAGCTGATACCAATTAGACAATAGACAGATACAGAGTAATGGTAACGTCCTATGGAACTAGGGGTGTATGGCACCTGCAAGGCAACCCCAAAAGAAGCTCGATATACAAGCATTCCTGAAAGTCTCACAATTAAATAAAAGTGAAAATGTATTTCCCAACCTTCTTAGAAGAAAAGAAAGACCTCCCATAGATTATAAGATGAGATTTCTTACTTCTCTGGTTTGAAACAGGCCAAGCAATTCTCAAAAACTTACTTAAATCTTGTTTGTTCCCTTGACTAATTTCTATGGATTTAATTTTCCTAACTTTGGTCTTCTTCCAAGTCATTCAAATATGATAAATTTAGATCACCAGAACAGGGAGACATCTGGCCCCAGAAATCAGAACCTGGTACACCAGCCTCAGGGACAGGCACAAAAGAGACTCAAAGGTATATACTATAAACCACTTCCTCGCATATTCTTGCTGAGCGGACAAATCTGTACCCTCCCTGCTGTGATTTTCCCCCGAGAGAGGCCCAGACCTGGCTCCTGAAGCTCTTGAATCTGATTTCTTCAGCACTGGTTCTCATCCTTGGTTCTAGTGATATTCGGGCCAGCTTAACCCCATGCCATACTATATCCTGTGTACTGAAGGATGTTTCCAGCAGGATCTCCCACCACCTAGATGCCTGAAGCATCCTGTGACATCCACCAAGTCTGTAGGCATTACCAGATGTCCCCTGGGGAACCAAATCACCCACAGTTGAGAGCTATGTTCCAGCGCGCTGGCTTTGAAACTTGGCCCCTCACTGGAAGCCACACTCCACGGGCATTTCTAAAAATACTAACTCAAGTTTCACCCAGAGAGGTTCTGATTTTATTTTCTTGGGGCGGGTCCCGGGCTTCTGCATCTGTGAAAGAAAGCCAGAGGTTCCACCATGCAGACGGGTGAAAGAATGTGTCCTGAAAAAGCTATCAGTGATGTTGAATACCTCACCGACTCAATCCAACACAACAAAAAATAACTCGGCCCTGCCTCTGAGTTAGCCCTTATAGCCTTGGTATTAGAGTGGATATGATAAGAAGAAAAAAAAAGTAGAACAGATGGAAAAGGCCGGCGGCAACAATGACCTGCACTCCTCTTTTCTCCTTCAGTTGCACAGAAACAAGTGAAGCACTTCAGGGTCAGCAACATAGCCCAGTAGGTAAAAAGTGCTTGCCACCAAGTCAGATGACCTGAGTTTATTCCCTGGGAACCACATGGTAAAAAGAGAGCTGACTCCTACAAAGTTCTCTAACCTTTGACCACACACACACACACACACACACACACACACACACACACACACACACACACACACACAACTAATGGGGGAAGAAAAGCAACCAAACAGCAACCAAAGCACAAACATGCTAAGCTATGGGAAACTTACAAATACCCTTAGACGGAGGAGCCCCCAGCGTGACAGCTCCATAGTGACAATAGACATTCCTAAAACAAACTAGAGAAATGTCAAGCTTGTGACAAATGAGAAAACCTGTGGGCTGGGAAGATCCCCCTCCACGACAGGAACTGCAATTCCGTTTTTGGGGGGACTCATGGTCCAGCAGATGACACTGCCAGAGATTTCCTTGGAGCCAACCACGAAGTTTACCGCCTATACAAATGCTTCACAACCACAAACAGCCCAAATGCCCTCCTCCTCCCTTCCTCCACACTCAGCATCTTCTGCCAGCTTCCTCAGTATTCAACAACACTGGGCTGGCTGCCAGTCTTCGTGGAGAATGACATGGCACTGCCCCAGAGGCACTGTTCCCCCAGGACCTGTCTTGGGCTCTGGGCTTCTCTTCAAATGTATGCCAGCCTATGGGCTGTGCTAAGTAAAGCAGGTCGTCATTTCTTTAAGAAAGAGCAAGTGGACACACAAGTGCTGGGAACGCCTCTCCTATTAATAGTGACTGCTAACTCGTACTGCATACTTAAGCTGCATGCAGTACTCACATAAGCACCAAAGAAGCACCACTGTCTCACAACTGCATATCCCACGCAGTGTAGACCAATTGTAAGACACTTTTTAGTAAACACACACACATTTTAGAGACAAAGTAGTTGACGCTCAGGCAGTTTAGGAAACACATCCAAGGGAAAGTTGAGCGCAGGCTCCATTACTCTCTGACTATTCAAAGCTACTTTCCCCATCTCCACTCAAGTTCTTTTAGTATATGTAGCCACTCCTAATATAGAAGCTAGGATAAAGAGTATAATAACCAAAATAGGTATTTTTCTGTCTTTTAGCATATAGCTATTTTTCCAAGTAGGGCTTACTATAACCTAACTTTACCTTCTGTTCTAAACTTTTACATCCCATGGAGCGTCTCCAGGGTTTTAATGACCACATTTGCCTTCTCTGCATGAAGGAACAGGCTGCCCTGCCCTGAAGTCTCCTCTCTCTTGCCATCTTCACACTCACGTTTCCCTAACTTTACAAGTCCATACTCTTCCCAGTAAACAAATACACCCTCCCTTGGCAGCAGCATGTTGGTCCCCGAAAAATCTCACTAATATTAATCTGAACTACACCTTCTCACTGAGACAACTTTATTTTCCTTTCTTCTGTGAAAAATAAACAAATGCTATATAAAAATACAGCTATGCTGAGCACTTACTCCAAGGCTCTATACATACAAAATCTCACGGTCACCCTTATGCCTCTGTTCTCTCACAGGCTGGGCCTGGAGTCTCAACCACACTACCCACATTATGCTGTTTCCTTTGGTGTTACCTTTTCATTATAGCCCCAGAACCATCTTGTGAGTATGTGTTTTAAACAGTGCTGCAGGTAGACCAGATGGCTCAACAAGAAAAGCAATTGCTATGAAAGCTTCACAATTTGAGTTTCATTTCTGAAGCCTGCTTGTTGAGAGAGAGAACCACTAACTGTAGGTTGTCTTCTGACTTGCACACATGAGCTGTGGCAGAGTGCGTGCTCCACCACTACTACCATCACACACACACACACACACACACACACACACACACAATTAAAATCTACTAATAGGGAATCTCTTTCAGACAGTCTGTTAGAGGGAGCCACACTGCCTCTGGCTCTAACCCTCACCCTCCTCATGATTTCATCCTATCTCCCCCCCCCCCCCCCCCCAGAAAAGCTGGTAATCTAGTGAAAAATATCTCCACCAAGATATTTCCTCATTTCAAACATTTTGAGACAATAATGTTCTGAAGACCCCACTTGGATCTGGAAATGGTGTGCACTCAGAAGGCGAGAGATACCCAGAGCAGCTCTGAGCTGCCACATTTCCTCCTGGTTGGGTGAGCTGGCTGGTTGCCGTGCAGGGTGAGAAAGTAGAACATGGAGCAGGCAGCAGAGCATTCAATACAAAGGAAGGAAGCTGCGGTCTGAGCAGAGAAGGAAATTGCAGAAAAGGTCTCTGATCTTTGCATTTCACAAAATGTAACCAAAAATATAAGTAACTGTCTTCTTTAATACCAGTTGCAGTTAGTAAGAAACATCATAACGACTTTACCACACACCACCTTTTTACTAGGTACCATAAATAACTGGAAAAGCTCTGAAGCCTTCCCAGTGCTGTATCCAAGCAACAGTCTTAGGAGAGATTGTAAAAATTCATATAGCCAAGAATACTTATCATTTCGGGATGTTTAAGACCTTCTACAAGGCCACTCTGCATAGGCAGCCTTTCATAGAGTTGGGGGAGAACAGGCTGTACCCTGCGCCATCCACATACTTGGGAAGCCAATGGCGAGGAAAGAGCTCACAGGAAGGCTCAGACCTCCACCTTAATCAAACAGAAAGGGGAAAACTGACTTCTGAGGCTACTTGTGCCAACACTGGGGACCCAGAGGACAGGTGGGAGGCTGCGGAGATGTCCGTAGGAAATGTGGTTATCTGCACTAAAGCTATCATTTCATGGCTGCAACACCCAGTTCACAATGTTACTTTAATGTTAATAAACAGTTGGGCAAGATGCATGAAATGCCGGAGTGCTGAGCCATGAAAAGTTGGATCAACTCTAAATTACAGGGGTGGAATCAATCTCCAAATTCTGCAACTCTAAGTAGCATGACTTCCTACTTCTTAAAGTACAGTTTGGGTCTCGATTTCTTTCTTGAAATGTGGTTTTTTGGGAAATGAAAAGGTGTTTGTTTGTTTGTTTCAAAGCTGGGGATCAAACCCAGGGCCTTACAAGCAGTGTGCAAATTCCACCACCATCCTACGGCACCAAACCTAAAAGTTTGCTTTCAGTGACACGTATTGGGCTGGAGAGGTGGCTCAGTGTTGTTAAAGTACTTGCTACACCAGCATGAGAGCCAGAGTTTGGATCTCCAGCAGCCACGAAAGAGATCAGGTATTGGCTGCAGGCCCATCATCCTAGCACTGGGAGGCAGTGACGGGAGGATCCGTGTGCCTTGCTGGTCAGCCATTCTAGCAGAATTGGTGAGCTCCAGGTTTCACAAGAGACTCTGTGACTGAGGAAACAATGTGGGGCCAGAGAGAGAACTCGGCAAGTGGGCCTGACAGGAAGAGCAATCCCTGAACCCGGCATTTAAAAAGAGCCCAATGTGGCGACACCACCTGTCATCCCACCACTCTCGTGGTCGGAACAGAAGAACTCCTGAACTCCTGAGACGGTCTCTAGCCAGCTCTCCTGAAGTACACAGCGCAGTGCAACAGGAACTAGAGAGGCTTTGACTCAACAAGGTGGAAGGAAAAAACTGACCCCTGAAAGCTGTCTTCTGACCTCCAGGTGAACGTGGTGGCACTCGTGTGCCCATACACGTGAAATACACAAAGAGACGAATGGGTTAGAGGAAGACACCCAAGATCTACCTCAGGCCTTCATGGAAGCATGCACAGGCATGTGCGCCTGTACACATGTGCATGCAAATAAATAAGCAAATCAAATACAAATCCCATGTGCAGACCCCAAGAGGGCAGCAGCTGCTAAAAAACAAGGGGTGTCTACAAAGCTCTGGCTTCCTTCTGAAAATGCTTCAGTGGAAAAATAATTAAAACTGTATTTTCATCCTTAGAATAATTTGCAAATAAATCTTACAGGTCACGTATAAACCCATTCTCACTAAAATACACTCTATTTCCTTGATTCCCAACTTGGTACCAATTGAAATATGTACAATTTCATAGCAGATTGTTTTGGGGGGGGAAGGATTAGGATGTTATCTGTACACGCCACTGTATATTTCAAATACTAAAATTTGTAAAAGTGAAAATATGCATATTAGAACTAAACTACTATTATATGACTAGGTGACTATGATATACATAAATAATTTAGAGCTATCTATCTAGATACTTCTCTAGGATCTTTTCCCTACAGTAGACTCCAGCAAAAGGTACTTGTTTGTGCTTGATTTCTAACACTGGAAAAATACAGAACCCAGAAAAAGATGTTTACAAAAGAGAACTGTCTGTCCACCTTTTACCTAGACATTTTTCTAGAAATGTACCCTATGACTACTATTTACTATTAGACAAGGGTAGAAACAGGGGTGTGGAATGCAATACTAACCGTGACATAAAAACCTAGAATTAACATGAACGTTCAAAAGTAGGGAAATGTTTAAGTAAGCCATGGACTTGAAATATGGGATACGTATTTAAACGTGAATCTCTAACATGAAGCACCACGAATTAAATGAAATTGCATCTTGTTCTCCCTCTCTCTCTCTACAAATCTGAAATGACATCCTTCATTCAGTGATACACATTTAATGTTTAAAAAAAAAGTAAACTCCAGAGAAGTAATTTTCTATATGTTAGCAACTGTAGAAGTCACATTTCTTCATATAACATCTAAAATTAAGGCTCATCATACAATTAACAGTGTCTCCAAGGCCATGAAATTCAGTGGGGTGAGTAGTATCTGTAAAAGCATGTGTAAAATATGCATATCTGAATACGCAGATAGCATTTCTGGAAAGTCACTTCTAACTGTAGAAAATGTGGTCTTCTTTGTTTTAATTTACTTTGCCTTCCATCCTTATTTGAAGCCTGAAGTGTTTCCTTGAATATATATTATTTCCAAAGCAAAGTATAACTTGTCCCAGGTTCCTAAACAGAACGGTTTGGGTAACCTGCTGCTTGGAGGAAAAGACTTTTATTCATAGAAAAACTTACTTCATTGAAAATGAACAGTGACGATCAAGGCAGGGTACATTCACTAAGAGATGCCTGAGACAGCAGAGACGTCGGGCAATGTTCTCCGCAGCCCTTTGGTTCTCTAACTAAGAACCATCAAGGCCCTGGTAAGCACAGATAGCTCTTGCCTCTCCGGATAGCAGCTGAGTAACTTCTATGAGCACTGCAACAGGGGCATCAGCTCAGAGTTTGGATGCTGGGAATCTACAGCTCATACGCTGATGTGAGGACGAGAAAGCTTTAGAACATAAAGAGCAGAATGAAGCCCTCCTCCTGTGGCATGACGGTCTGCAGCTGCCACCGCAGACAAGTCATCAGTGGTCCTATCCCACCGCAGAGCCTGAGAGCTACAACAATGACGGTGCAAGCAAGACGTGTACGATGGTGTAACAGTGGCATTTATATCTCGGAGGAAACCGATAGCTGAATAACTGGACTTAACTCCTGCTCAACTGGAGGGAACTCATGCCTGATACTGTAAACCCAGTTTAAAACCCATGGCTAAAGAGGCCATAGAGTAGACCTACTCAACTATGTCACTAAAGTGACACAGTTTCCAGCTGCCTTCTAAATACTCACCCTATGTCACAGGAAAGTCCGACTCCCACAAGTCATCAAGGCAGCTTCCTTTGCAGACTACACAGATTATCACAGGGAACCACCACTAGTCAAATGCAGAAAGTTCATGACTATGGAGTGCCCAGCCCCAAGTAGGACAACAACACACAATACCTACACGTAAAGTACAGAGAACACTGTAGAAGAGTTGGCATGCAGATTGCAAGACCCTGAATGTAGTGGCATTTCAATTGTATTTTAATAAATAAAGCCTGCCTGAAGATCCGAGAGTAAAACAGCCCCACTGGTCAGCCTTACAGACCAGGTTATGGTGACACACACCTTTAATCCCAGTAGCCACACGAGTTGCCATAGAAATCGGGTGATGTATGCCTTTGACCCCAGTGGTGCACACCTTTAATCCCAGCCCTAGAGAGGAATATAAAAGAGGGGGAGACAGCTCCCAGACACAGTCTGATTCTGAGATTCTGGGAGGCAGGATCTCCGCTGCAGACTGGGGTCTAGGTATGAGCCAGTGCCTAGCTGTTGTGCTTTTCAGATCTTCAGGTTGGACCTCAATTTCTGACCCTGAGCTTTTATTAATCGTGTTTCACCTGAGGAACTAGATGACTCCGGTATAATAATTCCTTCTGGACATAACTGGATGTTGCTTCCATGAACTCTCAACAATATGCTTGTCTGCCTGTCCAAGACCTGGAAAGACCTAGCTGACGTGCCAGCATGGGTGGGGGAGAATTTCACAAGGACCCCCCACCCCTAGATAAAGAACCACAGGCCATCAACTGCTGAGGGAAGGGGAGCCCCAGGTTCTGCCTTTGCTTTTGTTGTTGTTGCTTTCCTAAGTAGTCAGTCCCAAACATGCAAATAAAAACACTAACTTGACTCATTAGTACATACATACACACATACATGTACACATTCCACAAATATAGCAAAACAACTATAGAAGAGGTTATGAGTTCTAAAAGGGGGTTCTTGAGGGGACCCACGGGAAGACTAAAGGGGTGTAGGGTGGAAAGAATGCAAATACAGTGTGCTCGTGTCTGAAATCCCCAAACTAAAAAAAAAAAAAAAAAAAAAGGTAGATTTGAGACAAGTTTAACAAACTCTATTTGAAATGATTTTTACAATTCAAATGAGAACCACAGCCCAGGCAGGAAAGGTTTGGATCTTCTGAGATTAAAACCTTTCTGTTTAAAAGTGTTTAGATACTAAAGCCCAAATTTAAAATGACCATCTTCTCCTGAAGAACTAGAAAATACACTCCCTTTGCAACATATTTAACTAAGAAAACAGTTGCAAGGGGAAAAAAATCGGTATTTTGAGGCAAGGAAACTGTTAAGGTGCCTATCAAAGCAGTTTAATTCTGAAGCCTATTTTCTGTCTGTAAAGCAGCTTGTTTAGATTCTGTCCGCGGCGAGCCAGTCACTGGGCATCCCTCCGAATGGTTTTCCCTCTGTGCTTTCAGTTTGGACTTTAGAGATTTAACTTGGTCTCATGCGATGTGATCTCTTTTTATCACTCTACCATAGCGGGGTCAGATTATATTGACCCACTGATAAGGATGTGATTATAGGTCGACTTTTAAAGACAATCTCGCCAAGCCAGTCCTTTCTGAAAATCTGCCTCTCATTTATGTTTTGTTTGGCGTGTGTGTGTGTGTGTGTGTGTGTGTGTGTGTGTGTGTGTGTGTGTGTGTGTAGTCTGTATGTTCACACAGTCTGCACGGTTCACATTTGTGGAGAAACACATGTGTAATATGCACAGGACACAATTCCGTAGAGGCCGGAAGTTGATAGCAGGTAACCTCCTCTGCTGTTCTACTTTATTAAGGCAGAGTTTCTCAAGGGACCTGGAGCTCACTGCCCTCGCCAGCCTAGACAGACAGCGTGCCCTGGGATCCTCTGTCGGGTGGGTCGCCACGCCCGCCCAGCTTCTGTGCGCTACAAACTCGTGCGCCAAAAGTGACATGAAGACAATTGAAAGTGATTGCACAAGGATACGATCCTAGTGACAGGAAAGTTGCCCCCTAGGAGGGAACCAGGAGGGTGAGAGGTCTCAGTTGATGGAATGAGTCCATGCAACCTTGGTTCACTGCACAAAAGATCCCAACAGAGAAGCAAGCTTGAGCACTGCACTGCGAACTCTAAGATTCTGTTTATGATTCCAGGCAGCCAGGAAAAGGGTCCGGAATCCCCACGGATCACTGAGGAATGGCCACCGGGCTTCTGCTCCTCCACAAGCTCTTATCTAGGCTACTCAGTCTGTACTGAGATAAAACAAGAATTCTTCTCCTTGCAGTTGGGAAGATGGGGAGAGGGGCAGGATAGAGCGGGATAAGAGAGAGTCATGGGGTGAAGGAATGCGATCGCAGTAAGTTTGTACACATATGAAATTGTCAAATTTACAAATAATTTTTCTTATTAATAATGTCGGAGAGATTAGTTAAGATTTCATCAAAACTGACAACAAGGAAGCAGCCGAGCTAAGCGGAGGGCCACTAAGTGCCACTCTGGTACAGCCCTTATTTTCAGCAAGCTAGCGTTTTTGATGGGCTCACAGTCCATAGCTGTACTACATAGCTGTACTCACGAAGATACCTGGGAACAGAACCTGTTTCTACCAATTATAGCACCAAACCCGTACAGTAAGCCAGAACTCAATGTACTAGCCTTGCTGTAAGGATGAAATAAACTGATACAAACTAAACCCTTAGAAAGTGTCTAGCTCTTCAACACATGCTGGCAAACATATTCACCTGGGCAGAGGCAGACAGTCAGCAGACTAGTTATTATCGTGCAGAACGCTAAATCTCTGGAGGAATTCAGAAAGGAGTATATAGTGTACACAGGACAACAGACGTGGTTGGGAACATCTCAAAGCCTAGCTCTAAAGGCAGTAGCCAGCTGGAGCAGGAAATGAACCTTACACAGGAGGTTTGCTAGAAAGCCCGTGGAGGGAAGAAACGGTTCCAGCCAGCAGAAACGGAGCCCTCTCATAGGGGAGGAAGCCAGGCTGGAAGGTAGATACAAACCAGCCTTAACATGCAAGGTGAGAGAGTTTGAACTCGACCCTGGCCAGGGAAACCCTTTTGTGATGATCCAGCTGCGGATAACAGTATTTGCCTCTTACACCTCACAAGCCCTAGGGAGAAAAACTTGGGCGAAAAGAAGAAGACTCTCCATTAGCATTCAGAAGACTGAGGGGGAGAAGGTTGAGAAAATTCCCACTCAAACTTGTTTAGCTATTTATCCTTGGAGCCCATACCAGGTAAATGGACGTACATGAAATATTTTATCCCCTAACAACAGTGAGAGACTCTTGGGCAAGGTTCTATAGAGAAAAGGCACTTGTTGTGTGTTTACTTCATACTAACGAGCTCTTATAAAGTAAAGGGAAGGGTGACCCACCTCGTGAAACCGAGTGGCACTGTGCTATTGCCCTTCAGTACGGCAAGTAACCTCCCACTAAAGTCAACCTCCTTGTCTTCTCGGTTCTATTGGCTTGAAGTGAACATTCATTTTTTGGGCTCTACACCATTATCCATCCCTTTGGATTTATTCTACAATTCCCACCCATGAGAGTGGGGAGAGAGCCTGGTCCTCGGCCTTGGAGCTCTCGGAGATGTGAGTCAGGATATTTTTACTGTTCCGCAGGAGCAGCAATCCACTGACTCAGCCCATCCCAGAGCACACTGCACCGCTTCCCCTGCAGGTGTGGAGGTAGGGCTAGACGGTGTGTGTGTGTGTGTGCGCGCGCGCGCATGAGTATCCCCTGTACTATATGCTGTCAGTGGCAAAACACTAGCTGCTCCCTGAGCCTCTGGCTCTGAGACTGCACACATTCTCTACCAGGCAACTTGCACTTGAAATAAAGCACAACGCTCATTAACGGGAGCGCATTCGGCATGACCTCACTGGCGTGGGTAATGGGAAACCGAGAAGTTATCTCTAACTGAATTGGAATGTTTACACTGGCTGGACAGCTGCTCCCCCAGAGGAGTCAGTCCAGGAAGCCGGCTCTCCTCTTTTCCAGGTGTGTGGTTCTGCTCTGGATGGGGCTAGGGCACAGAACAGGGGTCTTTCTAAGACAAAAAGAGCCAAGAAAAGAATTGCACACTGGACAGGTTGGTGGTGCCAAAGTTCAAAACACAAGCTTGAATAAAGGCGGAAGTCTTAAAATGGAAGAAAATATTGCATGTCCAACCAAGACTAGGATATTCAAATGGGAAGCATCCTTCCATACTGAATCTAAAACTGTCTCCTGGAGGCTTGTGCTAAGGACCTCATGGCTAGCTTACAGGCCTTTGAGGCTAACTTCATCAACCCATAGATGAGGTCATGGCTAAAAGGACTTTGAGGCCCTGAGACCCAGAGAGGAGAAACAGTCACTGAGGGTGTGTTTCTGAAGAGATTATCCTCTCTCCAGATCCTTCCTCTCAATCTCTCTGTCTCCCAACCATCAAAAAGGTTACCAGTTCAGCTCTTCCACATACCCCTGCCCCTGCCTGACCATAGCCCAGGACAGACAGAGCTGAGGCTCCATGCACCTCCCAGGCTCTGTGCCAAAATAAATCCTGCCTTTCTTCAGTTGTTTTTCTTGGGTTTTTATTTGGTCACAGTGGCAAAAAGTGACAAGTACAAACACTGATGTGAACTTAGAGGTGGGGAAGAGGCCAGGGGCGTTTTCAAGCCTTTCTGCTGCTTCTTCTCAGCCACGCTGTCCTGCTATTGGGGTGCTGTTCGGTTCTGCAGGTGAGTCATCTTCATTAGAAGATGTGAGTGTTAATTAAGAAGGGAAGCAAATGTGCTGATCCAGCTGACCTGATGAAAAGATGATCAAGGAGCCAGAGGCTCCAGATGAGCTCATAAAAAGCCATTAAAAGACTATGTCACACACACTCTCCTGCCACCACCACCCCATGCACAACAGCATAGCTGATAGAGACCTCTGAGTGATGCCCTGCCAACCTGAGCTCAGTCCCTAGATCCTACAAGGTGGCGGAAGAGAATACCTAAAAGTTGTTCTCTGACCTCCAGGCAGGCATTGATTCTCTCTCTCTCTGTCGTCTCTGTCATCTCTCTCTCTGTCTCTCTCTGTCATCTCTCTCTCTCTGTTCTCTCTCTCTCTCTCTCTCTCTCTCTCTCTTTCTTTCTCTCTCTCTTCAAAAGACTACAGGACAAGGGATTGTACAGGACTACGGAAAGCCACAAGCTATCCCACACGATAGAAGCGGGTGACCTGGCAGATGCAGACCTAATTCTCTGCCTTCTCTTGACCCTATCCTCTTCCCTGATGGCTGACTGTTGCTTATCGCTTTCATCCAGTGACTAGCAGAGAACGCAAGGAAGCAGAGGAGAAAACAAAAAACTGAAGCACAGCCAGTGCTCTCAAGCAATCTGCCTTCCCCGTAAGAGCACGCACGCACACACGCACACGCACACACACACACACACATGTTTCTAGGAAGAAACTGTTGCTTCTGAGAGCAGAGGGACTCACTAGCTAAACACTAGTGAGCAGCTGCAGGAGAGCTGCCCCTGGGAACCAGAGGACCTCCACACAGCAGGGGCTGTCCATGGAAATGTAAATTATTAGGGCACTGGCCAGTACGCGCCAATACGTCGGGGGAGAAAATGGTTGTATGAGTCCAGATAGATGGTGAGTGGATAGTCAATCTAGCCTTTCATTTGATAGAAGATGAAAACTAGAACTAAAAAATGAGATTAGTTGGTAGATGCTCGGAAGCCAAAGAGTGTATGTAAGTGGCACCTTCTTTCCTGAACGAACTAGAAAAGTCTTAGGAGCATCTATCTCGCCTTTCTGTAGTTCCTAGACTCTCATTTCTCCCATGTCTTCCCCAGTGAGTTCAATGAGACCTTGTAGTGGGTGAGAGGGGGTGCTGGGGACACTTGGGATACACATCTACCCTAGGAAATAAGATGGCATTACTACTGCCTTATAAGTATAGGCTAATATTTTTAGGTCATTTTTTTTTTCTCATGATGATGACTTGTCAAGTGTTTTTATTTTGTCTTTAGACTCTTCCCTACAAAAATCATAAACCAGGATTCCAGCAAGAGTCCATCCTACTGGATTCTGTGAAAGCCCACCACAAGATCAACAGAGAACTTGGGAGTACTATGTAAGGGAGATGCTGAGGTCTCCAGCTTGAAGCGTCTGAAACACACAAATAACCATCAAAACTAGGGGTGGTCAAGATGCACAGAAAGTTCCAGGGAACCCCTGAGAAAAAGAAACCCAATTAGAATGGCAACTACCTAAAATAAAAAATGAGAAATGTTGACAGAGATTTGGAGAGAAAATTACTCTCAAATGCTGTCCATGGAAACGTAAATTAATAGAACTGCCATGGAGAAAACATGAAATTTCTTCAAGAATGAAAACCAGATCGACATCATGATTCAGTCCAAAAGAAATGAAATCACCATATCAAAGAAACACACATCATGTTCATACTAACTGTGGCACCATTCATAATAATGGTACAGAACTAAAAGAGGTGACTATCACTGGATAGATGGATGGGTAAAGAAAATGTGGACTCTCTGCAGAAAGAAAATTAATTCACCCATACAGATGGCTGAAACCCTAGCTTTTCTGCAAAATGAGCGGAGAAGGAAGACACTGTGTCAAGTGAAATAAATAAGCCCGATAGAGAAAAGAAAACAAGTACCGTATGTCTCCGAGGTGGAAATGAAGACACTGACCTGGATACAGAACCGTGGAGGCTAAAGGTGGGGAGGCGGGGAGATAAAGACACCAGATTTGATCACCGCATACATACTTCAATCTTGCCAGCATGTGCCGAAAAATAACATTGCCAATAATCTAGTTTCTGCACTTGCAGCCACCTGTCTCTGCCACCTTCAGATCAAAGCTGGGGGCCACTGGTAATGTTTTCAGTGCCAACCTTGTGCCTCAAGGGATGTCACTACATTTTACTAGTACCTGTGTCTGCAGCTCCCCAGGGAGACCGTGCCTCCTCTTTCTTGCTGACCTCATACGCGGTCCATGAAAGGAGTAAATCATATGTGCTAAACTGAAGACGGAGGAAAATGGGCCTTTCATGGAAATTACACTTCCAGGAAACCAAGAACACAGGAGCTATCAAAGAACAGTCTGTGGTCAGCTGGCCACACACTGATGTCCATTAGATGGTTGATCTCAGACAAGTTATTCAGTTCTTCTCTGCTTCAGCTTTTCTCACTAAGATGGGGACAAAAGTCTACCTTCAGGGGAAGGGAAGATGGCTCAGTGGGTAAAGTGCCTACCATGAAACATAAAAACCTGAGTTTGGATTCCCAGCACCCACATAAGAAGCCAAGTATTGTAGTGCCTGTCAGTGACCCCAGGACTAAAACACAGAGACAAGGATTCCTGAGGCTTATCAGCCAGCTAATGTAGCTAATTGGGTGAGCTCCAGGTTCAGCGAGAGACCCTATCTCAAAAAATAAGGTGAA
>NC_022020.1:37331196-37347832 GCF_000317375.1 Microtus ochrogaster | reverse complement strand
CTCTCCTTCTGCTCCTGATTTGGACCTTGGGATTTAGACTTATCTGTCTAAAAGTGAGAGGCCGACTAGCTGGAAGGGAGGGGGTGGACCAGCTACTGGTGGTAAGACAAGAAAGAGTAGCAAAGAGATGAATATGGCTAAAATATAGGAATGTACATATATGAAAATGTCATAAGGAAACATTATTTCAAATATTGCTTTAAAAGTAATTTTTAAAATATTAACTGCTCAGTCTTTTTGGCATTCAAAATTTCAAATATACACAAGAGTTGAAAGAAGATTGAAAGAAGAATATAATGAGCTATTAACCCCCACCACCCACTTCAGGAAGTAACCGATGGAGTGTCCATGCTGTCTGAATGATCTCTCGACTTCCTACGTCTTGGTTTTTAAATACCACTCTTAAAACATGTTTTAAGATTAACTTATTAAACTTTATGCACATGAGTGCTTTGCCTGCACATGCGCATGCCTGGTGCCTGGGGAGGCTACAAGGAGGCACTGGATCCCTAGGAATTAGAGTTAGCGGGTGGTTGTGAGCCACCATGTGTGTGCTGGGAACTGAGCCTGGTTCACCTGCAAATGTGACTCACTGCTGAGCCCCTACCTCCCTTCCCTGTCCTAATAAAGTAAATTATCACTTTAAGTACACACATTTCAATAATTCTGATTATGGAGAGTTCTACAACTGTCACCAATATCCCAATTCTAAAATATTTCCCTGGTAAAGACATGTGATGTGCATATATAATGGCATACTCTTTAGCCTTTGAAAAGAAATTTCATTTGCAACAACATGAAAAAACCTGGAGGACGCCGTTCAGGGGTATCTGAAGGAGTTGCAACTGGGGAACTCCCTTGATCAGCTTGGCCTGTAGGCATGTTTGTGGGCATTTATTTTTATTGCTAATTAATGCAGGAGGACCCAGCCCACTGTGGGCTGCATCCCAGGACAAAGTGTCCTGGGATGCCCATCAGCCCTGAGGAGCAAGCCGGTAAGCAGCATTCCTCCATGGTCTTTGCTTCAGTTCCTGCTTCCAGCTCCCCGCATTAAGTTCCTGCCCTGATGTCTCTCAGTGAAGGCCTGTAACCTGAGCATTGTAAGATGAAATAAGCCTTGTCCTCCCCAAGTGGCTTTTGGTGTTGATCACAGCAACAGAGGACAAATTAGAACATGGAGCTTACGTTAAGAGAAAAAGAGCCAGCCCCCAAAAGATAAACAAGGAATGACTCATCTGTATGTCAAACAGAAAGACATAAGCTACCAGAGACCGGTGGGTGTGGTAATCACAGACACAACATTTGGGCTAGACAGGAGAACTAGCCCAGAAGATCTGTTGCACACCATACAGGTGCACATCCTGACAGCCGCAGTGACCCATTCGTTGCACACCTGAAAACTGCTGGGGAACGGGTCTGTGCCCATTCTCACCTACGGGCAACCTCAGGCAGCATATGCGGCCTTTCTTTGCCTCGACTTCCTTCAACGTAAGGGACAGAAGAAATAAGTAGCAATACCTACGTTAACTAGCCTGATTCCGCATTCCATGAATGACATTACCAATACATCATGATGCACACCACTGACATATTTAAGGTTTACATGTCAACTAAAATAAAACGTTTTCAAGAAAAGGAGGCACTCCTGCCATCTGTGTGATAACAGATGTATCTGAAAGATATTAACACTCAGAACACATTTCACCATCTCAAAAATACTCTTTTGTTTTCATCCTTAGGCAGCCGGTAACCTACTTACCTCCATAATAACTGCTTTTCCCTCGGACAATATGCAGTCTTTGCTATCTGTATCCCTTAGTTAACTTCATCTTTTTAAAGGTTTCGAAGTCCATAATGTACTAAATATGGTAAGGTGTTCTTGTTTATTGATAAACACTGTTGTGTTGCATAAATGCATCCCATTGTGTTTCCATTCACTAGCAGGGCTTTTCCAGTCAGGGACCCTTACGCATAGTGAATAAATGAGCACACTCATGTGTGTGTGTGTGTGTGTGTGTGTGTGTGTGTGTGTGTGTGTATATATATATATTGCATTAGATATCCAAAAGTAGCATTCGTGGGGGGTGGATCTATTGCCCAACAAAATCATAATTTTAGAATTACGATTATAACTAGAATCATAATTAGAATCTGAGTAGATCTCAGCATCATAAGACCCAGTTTTACATTTAATAAACAAGGAATTAAAACCAAAACACATTAGTTAATGCCCCCAAATGCGCAGCTCGCTGGTTGCTGCCAAGATTTGAACTCTAGGGCTCCCATTCTTAAGTTCGCCACCCAGAAACCTCCTTCCTAGAACTCTCTCACTGACTGCATCTGGCCTGGCTGCCCTCCTGGGCAGAGCTGCTAGGGACAAATCCTTGTGAGTCCCTCCTCTCAGGGATTTTCCCTCCTCCACTCCAGCAGGAAGCTTTGGGCCTCTGGAATCTGAGGACTCATTCTGAGGGTCCCCTGTTCCTGCCCCACTCCGAGGAACATCCCCATTTTATGGCCCTGCTCCTTTCTCTACAACCTCACCCACCGTTCGTTGTCTAGTCTACTTCCTGTCTTGGAGTCCTGTGTCATTGGGGTTACGGGTATCTAATCTCCGACGTTCACGAGGGCTGGTCTCTACCTCTAGATTTCATTCTTAGCTTCATGGCAGTTCTGCAACGGTGAGAAAGCATAAATGTCCCTGCTACCTTAAACCCAAAAGTCTCTAACTTTGTGAAATGGTCACTTTGGTGAAGCGCTTCCGTAGTGATGTAGGTAGACAGTGATGCTACATTGCTGTGTGTGCATGAGCAAGGCAGCCCTTACTCAAACACGAACGCCACCCTTCTTTCACAAGGTGATGACTGCATGAGCAGAATTAAGCAAACTAAATCTTTTTGATTTGGGTTTTTTTGTTAAATAAATTTTTTTTACTAGTTTCCTCTACACATTTTGGCAACTCGGGATGTTTTCCACTCACAGAAATCTTTTGAAAAATGTTTTCACTGCATTATGCAGCACAAGCTGGAAATGGTGGCTATCCGCACAGAGTGACTGGCCGATACTATCCACCAGCTAGCGAGTGTTTACTGTACACCAGGGTGTTAAGAGCACAGCCGAAGAAACACAAACAGATAAAACTAGGCCCTGTGGCCCTGTAATCTCCGTGTGACAATAAGACAAACACATGGAAGTTAAACAGTGCAAGGCAGTCTGCAGCCAACGCAGGGGCAAGAGTCTCACAGAACTTAGAAATGAGAGCTGAGCACCTAGAAACAGTGAGGAAGAGGGGGGCAGCCAACCCTGAAGCTCACACCCAAACGCCAGCTACAGTGTGACAGTGATGAGGCTCCTGTCTGTTCAGCTCCAACCCTCCGGAGAGGGCCTCCTTCCCCACCTTTGACCTTATGACCTTACAGGTGCTGACCCCTTCTTATCCTGCTGGCTTTCATTCCAGCCAAACTGTATGAAAAGCCCCGAATACAGACACCAGGTGCTGCCCAGGCCTTTCCTCCTGGTCCTTATTACAGGACATTCCTCCCCTCCCCCAGCCACTGCCAGCCCATCAACTTCACATTCCACCTCCTCTGCCAAGGCACTCAACAATGTGTCCTTTAACACTCAGCTGATCTTTGCGTCCTGAATCAGCTTGTCCTCAGGGCATCCCTGGTGATTCTTACTTCCTGGTACTACCCCTTTCCATACACCTGTGTAGCTAACGGTGGAAAGGACTATGCGGCTCCCAGGCCTTGGTTATAACGGATTCTGGAGTCTTCTACGTGAACTATGTTGGGCCACTGTCTCTAGGGAGACTCATCCACAATGTAAGGGATTTACTCCAAAAAGCCCGTCAGTCGGAAAATGAATGTGGGAAATGAGACCTCCGGCTTGAAGCCAGCATATAAGGAAGCCATCTTGAAATCGCTCCAGAATCTGGATTTTGCAGACCTGGCCAGCTCTATGACTTCAAGCTATGAGACACCTCAAATCAGTACCAGACAGTTGCACATCTCCCCAATTCATGACCTTTATATGCAAGGTTATATACTGATCACTAGTTGATCGACTCATGATAAAAGAGACAGTTGGTAAAATGGTGCCTTGGGTTGACATTATATTGATTCTGAGAGAGAAAGTGGGGGAGGTGAGAGCACGTGTGGAGGAGGGAGGGAGAGAGAGGGTCAAGAGAGAGAAACAGAGTTTGCGTGCGTGAACTTTAAGACCTAATACGGTCCGGTCTGAGGATATGCATCAATGGTAGCCTAGCGCGTGAAAAAAATCGCAGTAAACAAGCCAACATTTGGCTGTGTGGAAGCAACAACTGAGGGCAGTGTGGACTCTGATCCTCACCCTGGGTCTGAGGGATAATCCGGGACAACAGGATCCCGAGCACCTCTAGGCCAGGACTCTCCCACTGAGGCGTGAGAAGCAAAAGACTCACGGTCACCTGTGGCGAGTGAGCATGTGGTCATCACGAGTCAGTCATGAGCAAGGGGACGGGGAGGTGTCTGACAACAGCACACAGAGGGCAGCCCCAGTCAGGCCTAGGGAGCCATGCCTGGCACATCCCTGGCTGCAGCCCCCATGCTGAGACGTGTTCTCCTGCTCCTCCCCTATTCCAGGTCGATGCTGGTGTCCCCTATTCCAGGTCAATGCTGGTGCTCTCTCAAGCTTGGGGCTAAGTTCCAGTCCGACAAATACCCTTCACGTAGGTCTTTGTAGAACCCACAGAGGCTGCTGTAAAAGAGAAGCAAGACTGAATAGTTCTTATTAAAGGCTATAAAAACAGCAAAACCAGGAGGGGGAAGAACTAGTCATTTGTGGGCCTTTTCATAAATCAAACCACAAATAAACACGAAGACCTTGTCATCCCCACTGAGAACTGCTCAGCTCTCTGGTAGTGTTCTCTTTGAGAAATTGCAGACTCTAATGTGATAAAGTGAAAAATCATGAACTGAGTAGATAAAAGGATGGAACTGGAAGATATTACACTGAGTGAGGTAACCCAGACCCAGAAAGCACTGCACATGTTCACCCTTGTTTGTGGTCCTCAACTCTGAATCTTTAGGTCTGACTGTAACTTTGAGGAAACCTTGAAAACCAGTGGAGTGAGAAGGAAGGAATAAGTAGGAATGAGGATGATGTAAAAGACCATAGGGAAATATTGTTTTATAAGCCTGTGTGTGTGTTGTAGTTACCCCCCACAGAAGGATAATGTTTCCACCAGGAACCACAGATTATCTAAGCCTGATCCCAGTGCCAGGCAAGCGATGCCTTGCTTTAAAAACAACACAGACTATTCCATTGATCTTGGTTGCCTGCTCAGACTTGAGGGTTAGAACCTATTGCTGAAGACGCAACACACTCCAGTCGTGGGCCATGGGACAAAATCTGGTACTGATCTGGAAGTCTCCTATAGGGCCAGCTCTCAGAGCTTCAGAAGGTGCTACACAAGCTAAAGGGGACGGACAATCAGTAGCCCTACCTAGCTAGTAACATGTGAACCCCAGTCATGACCAGCCCAGCAAGCGACCCCCACTGCTGCAACAATGGCAGCTACATCTTGGGGGCAGCCACCAGTTGTCTGACAGGACACAGGGCCCACACAATAGAAGGGGATTCCTGCCTACTATTATAAACCTAGCCAAGAACCCATGGCTGGAGAGACGGACTGATATTGGGGGAGAACCCACAACTACCATTTTGCTAATTAATATAGTGTCCAACTGCCTTCTAAATGCTTATGTGTATTCCCATAGAGGAGTGGAGCTCCCTTACCAACGCATCTTCTTTTGGCAGCAGGAGGCTATTACAGAGAATCACAACCGGTCAAATGCAGAGAGGAGGTGGCCGTGGGAGTTCTCAGGCCTAGATGGGACATCTATAACATGAGCCCTACTCCTAAGGCTTGGGGAACATTGAGGAAGAGGGGGTGACCGACTGTAAGAGTCAGAGGACTGGGATGATGACCATAGGGGTCTTTTAGACACGACAGGAATGATGCAGTTGTGAACTCTCAACAACGGGGTTACCTGCACGAGACCTAAGCCATGCCACACCAGTCAACATTCTAGGATGGATGAAGGAAGGGTACACAAGAATCCACCTTTAGTTCAAGAGCTACAGTGGTACTGAGAGAGAGAAAATCAGTTTTGTTCAGGGATGAACATTCTGATAAGTTGCCCAAGCCTAAATGATCAGCCTAAATCCATATATATATATGAAACACTAATTGGATTCAGAGGTTGTACAAGAGTGTATGGGTGTGTGTGTGTGTGTGTGTGTGTGTGTGTGTGTGTGTGTGTAACAATAGTAACTATAGAAGAACAAGTAATACATTAAAGAAGGGATTGAGGAGGTGGAAATAGGAGGAATTGGAAGGGGGAGAGGGAGGAGTGGAAATAGTGTAAAAATAGTTATTTACACTATATGAAATTCTCAAAACATTCAAGTTAAAAGTAGTAAGGTGTGACCACTGAACACACACTAATTACTAAGCATAAGGCAAATTCAGGTTGAAAGGACTTTTGTATTAATGACTATGGGAGATGAAGGAAACAAACTTTAAAACCGCTCTATAAAGGAAAGCTAAGAACAGCAAAGTTAGCTGGTTCTCAAGGTCAAAGGGAGCTGACGTGGCTGTAAGTCCGAAATGCAGTGCAAACCTTGTCAGCTTCACCTGGGGCCAAAAGCAAGACGGGGTCCAAGAAATTAGTGCCTGTTAAATTCGGTGCAGCTTAATGGCCCTCTTTCTCTTTGGAAACTATATCCACGGACCTCAAAGACCTGACTCTGGCACTTTCCTTATGTTACCCACACCTCTTCGGCTATAGGTACCGGCAGACGCAGTTTCTTCTGAAAAGAGTCCTGAGAGATTGGCTCGTCTATGTAAATTATCCCATCCTTTCAGTTAAGAAACATGGATTTTTATTACTGAACAATTTGCGGCTAGTTACACAAACCTGCAGATAAGGAAGGGTTGCTGTCCAGCTGCCGCCAACACACCTTCGTAAATAAAAAGCCATTGCTTAGGCAAAAACCTGTCTAATCTCACAAGGATGTGTGTTTAATTAAAGAGCAGGCTCGTAAAGGCCGGAAGATCTTCATCTCTCTGCGTGTGCTGCAAATATCAACGGATCATCCAAATGGTTTTATTCCGTCCATCTCGGTGATAATCGGAATAAGATCGCTGATTTTGAAAGTACATCACGGCATTCCTCTGGCAGCGTCTGTTTTACAGTCTCCTGCTCTTTCTCAGGAAGGGCAGCAATCAAGTGAACTTCCAGAGTTTCCCCTTGAATTAGAGCCATGCGCACGAAAGCATGGGAACCGGGTAGGAAACAGGCTCCAGTGGAGTCCCCATGCGAAACTTGAGTCCTCCAGTCCCTCACAGGTGAGCAGAAGCAAAGACGGAAGGGACCCAAGAAAGGAAATACGACTTCATACAGCGTCCACAGCTTCCCTGTGCTTTCTTTCCAAATTTACTTTCCTGGGAGTTGTCTGAATAGTGGGTGTAATATATTTACTTTTTTAGCTATCAAGATAAGATCTCGGTTCCTTAGATAAGACCTTACAATATTCAAGTACAGGGTGGTAACATGGGAACCACCCTAAGATCCTAGTTGCCTAAAAATTCCTCAGTAAGGTTCCAGTATAAACTCTGTAAGAGGAAAGAGACAGTCTAACCTATTAATCACACTGGATTCCGAGGGAACAGTCTAATTTTTAGCATCAGGTTTTTCTTTCTTTCTTTTTTTTTTACTTTTTTTTATTCTGTGTTTAAAAGTGTTTTGCCTGCACATATGTCTGTTTATCGTGCGCATGCCTGGTGCCCACAGAGGTCAGAAGAGGGCACTGGATCCCCTGGAACTGGAGTTCCGTAACTTCAGTTTGTGTCCCAGTACCCACCCTGCAGATGCTGGGACTAGACCCTGGGTCCTCTGCAAGAACTAGTGCTGCTAACCACTGAGCCATCCCTCCAGCCCTCATATCGGACCTTTCCAAATGATTCTTTGAATGAGAGTCAAAATATTTGAACACATTATAAAAATGAACTCCTTAATACGCACTGCTGACAAGACTTCCTTCACAGAAGCAGAAAGTAGACAGTGGTTGCCTGGGCTGAGGGTATGAAGAAGGATTGGTCAAATGGTGCAAACCTTGAGTTCTAAGATGAAGAATTCTGAGGTTTCTTACTGTGCAGGGCAGTGTCAGGGGCTAATAATACGGTGCCCTCCCAAGAGAGCCGATCTTATGTGTTCTGACTGTACATGCAGATTCTATCTGTAGGGTGAAGGTGTCCATTGTTGGCTATGGTAACCCCGACACAATAATGCGAGAAAGGCAAAAACTAAAGAGGTCTTTGCTGTGCCCAGAAAGCTATCTGAGGAGGCCAGAGGGAGGCTGCGTTACAAAAGAATGTTGTAAAAGTAGAGACCTGGAAGGAGTTATAGGACCTTTGACGAGAGCAAAAGCACGTCAGGACTCAGAGAAGGTTTGAGAGGCATCACCTGGGCTGGGTCCAGGACAGAGAAGACGTGGGTACACCCTCGCACACTCAGGGAAGAGCGGGGTGTGGTTGGGTAACCTGCTAGGGATTTGGGAATGGAATAGGAAGGAAGATAAGGGGTGTGCTCAGAGCCTTGAGGGCTGTACAAGGAGCTTGGAACCTGCCAGTCTATTCGTTCCTCACTTGTTATAAGAGAAAAGACTGAGACCTGGAAGCCAAACACAGTTTCGGGGAGATGCATGGCGCTCCAGTGTATCTTGCATGAGAACTATGCCTGATACATGGATGGATGATGAGCCCACAGGCCAGGACTATGCTCCACACAACCCTTCAGGACTTCAGCAGATCCTGGAGAACCACGGACCGTTCCAAGCTAAAGAAACACAATCACCAGAGAGTTGTGTTTTGAAAAGAGGACAGGCTGGGGAGGTGGAACTGGAGAATTGCCCAATGCTGAGAGGCAAAGGTGTTTGTATTCGCTTTGCTTTTCCCAAGCAAGCTATTTTTATTCAGATTCTTCAAAGGGGGCATTAGAAGGACTCCAAACCTCAACTGAAATCTAAACTCTCTCCTTTGCCAAATATATTTTTATTATAAAATTGGAGCACCACAGACAGAATAAAATGGAAATCTAAACCTCCTTCCCTTCCAAGCTGCAGTTCTACTATTAATGGTACAGTGTTCATTCTTTTCAAAAATGCCTATGCACTCATAAACATATAATACGCCTTTTTAAAAAACATAATGAGATCATTATTTGGTGTTTTAACTCAATCTGTCTTAAAGATCTTTCCATATCGGAGCACAGAGGCCAACCTTGTTCTCGGGCTGCGTAGAGTCTCAACTCCAGGAAGCACCATTTTATGGACATAAGTAGTCAAGCATATTGAAGCCATTGATGGGTTTTAGATGTGATTTTGTTTATTTTGCAATTCTGTGGATTGACTACGGGGTCTCATGCAGATAGGTGAGTACTCTACCCCTGAGATTTTATTCTCTAGATCCTTTCTCAGTCTTAAAAACCAAACTGTATTGAACCTTTTTCGGAACAAAACTTTATCCACTGTGGGCTACTCGTATGAGCATCTTGGTGTTGTCACAGATGGGTTCTCTATTTAGCAAATGTCAGAGCGAACAGTCACTTAGCGAGGAAAGGGATCATGCAGATAGTCTAAAAATAATTTACTCACCAGAGTCTCTCCAGGACAACACTGGACAGCCCTGCCCGGAGCCTCCTGGGAAGACTGGGAGCCAGGATTCTGGCTTCCCACCCCAAGCTCCTTGGGTAACATTTCCCATTCTATCCCAGGGCAGGCAGTGCAACTTTCCTTCCCAGGACACTGTCATCCTGGTTCTACAAAAGGCTTTGGTCTCCCCTGGCTCCTGTGATCGTGAAGGGAACCTACAGGTTCCAGAGCCAGGAGGGCCCACAGATAATTTAGTCTGCACTTTACCTTCTTAGATGTAGACTTTTGGGTGACCGTACATACAGAAGTCAGCAAGATAACACAGTCAGTTACACAACCACCACCTGCATGCCTGTCCAAGGTGTTTCCCACAACGTGGGACCAAATTAATATTTTCTTAGCTTTTAAAATTATACCTTAATTACTTGGTGGAGGATGGAGCGTGTGCTGATGTCAGGGCACAACTTGTGCGATTCGGCTTTCTTATTAACAGCAGTTAATAACAGCAGTTTCGGTGGCAAGCCCCTTACCTCCTGAGTCATCTCGCTGGCCCCAAATGCATATTTTTTAAAGGACTCGGAGAATATGTGGAGACAACACAGGGTAAAAAAAAAAAAATCACCTTTTCAGAGGCCTTGAAACTTTACATGCTTAACAAGTTCTCAAACTGACATGTTAGTTACACACTCACACACACATGCACCCCACACACAGTGCTGAGGTGTTAATTAGCAAGGGCAGAGAACACTGCTGACTTGCTGCCAGTGAGACATGCCGCTCTCCAGTTTGCACTTCTGACAATGGATTGGGAACCACAGAGCTCCATCTGACATACCTCTTCTCCCTACCATCATGCTCCAGGGTCGAGACGAGATATTTTTAACAGCTCCAAAGAAAGGCAACAAAAGTTCTAAACTTAGAGTAATAGCTCCACCCGCTCACCCTTGCGCCCAATCTGTTACTGACCAATGGCAAGCACCTTCGTGTGTCCCAGAATGAAGTTGGTGACAGAGTACCTGCAATGGTGGACAGTTCGTGCAACAGGTGTGGAGAAGGGACAACAGGGAGGGTGAGGGTCGTGAGCAAATACAGAGACCATCTACAGTATGAAAATGTCATAACCAAACTCACTCTTTCACAGGCAAACTAAACATAGTAATAAGGATGGGCTCAAATGTCAGATTTCCCTTTGACCTTGGCTAACAAAGTTCTGAGTCTTTGCACCTTTAAAGTGGTAAAAACAGGGACCAGAGTGGTTATAACTAGCTCGGTGGGTAAGAGCCACTGACTGTCCTTACAGGGGACTTGAGCTCTATTCCCAGCATCCAAATGGCATCTCACAACCATCTGTAACCCTGTGATGCCTCTGATGCCTTCTTCTAACTCCATGGGCACCAGGCACATTTTCATATATATGTGAAGGAAGGAACAAAGCAGGCAAGAACAGGGAAAGGGTGCCTATCAAAGAAGGTGGCAGCCCCAGCACCCAGTGAGACAGCAGTGATTACAAATGCCAGGTTGGAGACGTGGGAACGTGGCTATAAGACAAAGGAAATGAGAAGGGAATGTATGGACAGAGGGAAAAGGCATGGGGACCATGCTGATGTTCACCACGGAGCCCTATTGGGGAAAGATCGGAGGTTACATGTGTGCGATACAATAAGAACACAGTCTAATGGCCCAACACGGAGTACAGAGGTCCACCGGCCACCCATGGGTTACTACAGCCACACATGAGCTGCCTCCGTAAGCACAGCTACACCTGAGGCGAAGCCTCACCTCACAGGAGGAAAAGAGTTCAAAAGGACGGATGGTTCCTCACAGGCTAATAAGGAAAAGAAAACCACCAACACCCGTCCACATCACTTCACAAACTCGTGTTTAGTGATAGCTGTGCACACTTTTATAAGGTTCAGCTGAGGTTTCAGAGACAAAAGTGCTGAAGTTACCAAGAGCACAGAGTTACTTTATTGTGGATTGAAAGGAAGAAGAGATTATTTAGTATAGGACTAATATAATCATAAAGCCGGCACTTGGTAAAATAACAGCTCACTAATTCCAGGACTGGAATGCTGAATACACAGCAGATTGATTGAAATAGATATACAGCATGATTGGTGCCCTCCAAAGTGTTACACTAATGGACCACAGAGAGTAAAATAAAAGTAAATTGCCATCACTGGAATTCTGACAAGGCTGACATACTTTAGAATCTCAAGGAAGGAGAATGTGAGCTGTGGATTTTATACCCAGCAAAACTGACTCTAACTTGTATACAAAAGTCACAAAATGTTAGCAATAAATTAGTGGCTATCATTCCTATGAGTCCTTCCTATTAAGTTCACTTGAGAATCTTCTTTACTTTGGAGTGTCCAGAGGCTCCAGTGTGGGAACTGGTGAAAATGCCTAGAGAAAGAACACTAGATGGAGATTACAGGGTGGACTGTTTGATATGATGGCTATATGACCTTGCAGTGAGGAGAGTAAATCATATAAATAGACTGGGTAGAAGGAGCATGACATATGCCAAATAATATTCTCTACTGTAACAACAACAAAACAAAACAAAACAGGATTTGTTGATCCCACTGAGCAAGACCACTACCACAATTTTTGAGTCAAATTTGACGCAAGTTTTCTTAAGTACTGGCCAGGAAAATGAACACTGGCCAGGACCATACCTGGGATTCCCAGAGAATGGCCATGAATTACATTAGTCTAGTGCTTATAAAGACAAAAGCCTCAAAGCCACATACTTCCCACCTTCGTCCAATCAGAGGCAAGCATACATCCTGATGTACTTCCTGTCTACATACCTCCCACCTACGTGTGACCAAGCACATGCCATGCAGTTGGGACAACCCACCTTGTTTATAGAAGTAAAAACATGTGGCTTGTTATCTTACATGAACAGCCCCCAGCATTCCAGGAAGTTATCTGTTTGTGGGCAGGAGGGGCTTACCGTTAGAGGCATGTTTGTTTTATGGCTCTCTTAAGCACAGTAATTAAAACTTAAAACATAACTTTAACCCTCACAGATTTTTACTAAAGGGGGAAAAAGAAACTAACAAGCAAAAACATACAATGATCATAGTGTGTAAATATAAATTTAATATATAATCAAGAAATAAGAAACTCAAAAAGTTTCTTATCTTCATAAGCGTCTATATGTTTCCATGTGGATGTGTGTACTTTCCCTGTTTGGAACCAAGAGAATGCCTAGAAAGAATACCTGTTCTGGCGAAAAGGCCATCTCCCAACTGTTTTATTGTCTGAAAAAATAAACAAACAAGCCCAAAGATTCTGAGGCTCACTGCAGGTCAAGGCAAGAAACATGAAGAACAAGCTTTGAATCCCTTTAGCATGGCAGGATTATGGAAGGACTCCGGAGCCAATAGAAGAGGATCCCTGGTCTGCCAGCCCTGGCTAAGTCTTCACAAAAATTAAAATTAAAATGTCAACAGCAGGAATGTCATTAAGTATATTTACACACACTAACAAGGGTTTAAAATAGTAAAAGTCTCATTGTCACCTTCCAAGAATGATAGGAAACTAATTCTAGAAAAATTCGGTAACACAGAGGACATAAGCAGTTACCTGGCTGTTCCTTTGTGAACTATACCTCTAGGAAACGAATTAATGATTAAAGAAGAGTCTTTTTTTATAAAATTATTCTGCCTACAATTGGTATGATAAAAATGCAGAGGTGAAAAATACCCCAGTCTGCAAGTTCCAGTGAACTGATCCATCTAGACACAGTGGGTCAGTGGCTGCATCCTTCAGAAAGTGGGAAAAGCATAGTCCAGCACTAGGAATCTTGCCAGAGGGGTCCCGCCTGAGCCCATCACACTGGAACCAGCTGTAGGAAACAGGAGGGAGGGAGGAGTTGCATCGTGATGACAGTGAGGAGCCTGCAGAAACAGCCCCGGCCCTTCATGAGTTCTGAGGAGAGGAAGGCCGCCAGGGGATCATCTCACTAACGATATTTAGAAGACACACCAAGAATGTTTCCTGTCAAGTTAGCAAGACTAAAGCTCTGTGTAACAGAATGCACACTTAGGTGATATCGCCAAAGAGACGCGCCAAGAAATACTTCCCACTAGCAGGTCAATGTTGTTCTGGAGGGACAGAGGGGATGTGTGGTTGGGACACCCAGGGGCTGTCTTAACACTGCTGATATGTGCCTGCCTTACAATACCTCAGGAAGTCAGGGTTTCTTTTGTGTGGATTTTCGGTATTTGTGTTTTAGTCTACAATTTATAAAAAAGATTAAAATGTTTAAGAAACTCTAGCCATGTCAGTACTCTGATGGAAGGGACCGCAGGATGCTGGACAGAGGAGTTGGGAACCAGGCTCCCAGGATTCTGCTTTAGTGAAGCTTCTGTGTTGAAGGTAAATCATTTTCATGTACAGGGGCAACTAAAGCTTGACATAACATTTCAAAACATGCTTAGAAGCTTGTAAGAAAGGATGTGCTCCAAGATATCTTAAGGACAGCTTTGATTTAAAATGACTTTGCTTGGGCTGGTGACATCACTCCACTGACACACTTCTGACCTAGCCCTGGTTTTAAGCCCTAGTCCTCCAGAAGAGGAAGCCGGAGGATCAAGAGTTCAAGGTCATCCTCAGCTACGTCAGGAGTTCAAAGCAAGTTTGGGACACTCGAGTCTTGGGTGGGGAGTTGTAGGGGAAGACCTTGCGGGGGAACACAAAAGGCAGTTAAATGCTCAATGTTTCTTGCAGTGCAGAGACACGTGTCCCCCCAGGAAATGTGAAGTGGACAGCTCAGCACAACCCTTGAAGCATCTTTCAGCAACTGAAAACACCACAGTGTAAAAAAGAGCTAAGTATGGAGGCCAGCTACTCGTAGAACCATCTGGCCGGAGCCCTAATGGCTGCCAAGAGGTCACAGGAAATGAGAGTGTTCCTAGCAGCTATTCTGAGGAGCAAATCCCCTAGGGCATTCAGAGCAGCACGAGGCAGCTGAGTCAGGGTGTGGCCCCAGGTCAGCTGGACAAGCTGCGGGTGTGTGTGTGTGGGGTTAACCTTCCTCACCTGGATGAAAGGATTACCAGTAGTCCCTTCCTGTGGTTCCATTTGGAAGGTGAAACTGAATAGCTGTATAACGTGCCAGCATGCACGCCTGGCCTATCATCAGCACTCAATAAATGTTTGCCATGATTATCAACGTAGCAAAAGTTTCTGGAAACGTTACGAGTGTTTCTGTCCCCAAAAACAATGTCCCCAAAGTAAGAATGCCATTTTAATAAGCCCCTGATCTAGAAGATAAAGTTACTACTGGTGATCCTTAAACACCTATGATTTTTAATATATATGATTTTTATTTTGTAATATAGAGAATTTTTAAAACATTAAAAAATTTTAAAAATATCCATCCCATTACCATCATCAGTAGAGAGTGATGATTACAATAAGACTAGAATTATTTTATAATATAGAGAATTTTTAAAACATTAAAATTTTTTAAAAATATCCATCCCATTACCATCATCAGTAGAGAGTGATGATTACAATAAGACTAGAATTATTGTCAAGAGCAGCCCTAACTCAGCAGCCTTTTAGTGGGCAACTCGGGGCTAATCCAGATGCTATTGGCCATCCCACATGTCTGGCCCTCCTTCTTCTTCCCGTTGACACAATTTCTGGGGAGTAGAGGTCTCCCTCCATGGCCACTGTCCAATCACACAGCTTCCTCTAAAGTGTGACTATAGACAATGAGAAACGTCAGGAAAGAGCTTCTTCCCGTCTAATGAAGAGGACTCTACAAGAGACGGTGTCATGGCCACCTCCATCATGCCCATGCTATGGAGAGAAGAGAGAGAAGGGAGACAAACAACACTGTAGAAGCCGCTGATGACAACCACAGACTACCCTTCACATAAAACAATTTAGTGATCTTACTGTTAAAACCACTATGACTGGGGCGCCCCCTTAGCTTGAGGTCCTTGATGAGTATGATCTGGCCATCACTGAACATAAAATCCTGAGGTGACAGGACTGAGACATGAGGTCTCTGGAGCAGCGACTTGAGTCAGGAGCCTCACAGACTAACAGTATAAATGCAGGCTGTGAACTCAGGTGAATAAACAAGAAAGCATCTTAGGAGAGGCTGCTGATGCCTTCACGCCTGGCTCCTCAGCTCTCAGAATTGTGAGAAATAAAGTTCTTTTCTTTGAGACAGAGTTTCTCAGTGTAGCCCTTGCTGTCCCAGAACTTGTTTGGTAGACCAGGCTGGCCT
The DNA here is from genome assembly GCF_000317375.1 of Microtus ochrogaster. Lineage (NCBI taxonomy): Eukaryota > Metazoa > Chordata > Mammalia > Rodentia > Cricetidae > Microtus > Microtus ochrogaster. The sequence continues at coordinate 37,331,880 of NC_022020.1, read as the reverse complement.
CAAACTCAGGGATTTGCCTGCATTTTCCCTTGAGGGAGGGGATTAAAGGTGTGTACTACCACCTGGCTACGTTATTTTCTTTATAAATTACCCAGTGTTGGGCGTTTTGTCATAGCAGTGTTATCGTAAAAAGACATTCCCCAAGATCCGTTTGTTGAAGTCTTGTCTTTCAGAGTGTGACTACATCTAGAGACAGAACCGTTACAGAACTGAGTCTGTTAAAGCAAAGCACTACTGGGATTGGGCCTTTCCCACCCTGACTGCTGTCCTCATACACAGAGGAAACGATAAACAGAGGCACCAGGCAGGCACATCGAGAGAATCCATTGCTAACAGATCTCAACTACAAAAAATACTATAGAGAGTTCTTCATGGGTCGGAAGAGATGGCTCGGTTGGTAAAGACCTTGCTGGCAAGCACGAGGACCTGAGTTCCTACCCCCAAGACCCACTCAGAAACATAAAGAAGCCAGATATACCCAGCACTGGGGAGATAGAGAGAAAGGACAACCCCTGGGCTGGCTTGGTAGTTTAGCCGAGTCACCATGTTCCAGGGTCACTGAGAGACCCTAAGTACAAAAATAAGGTAGAAAGCAATTGGCAAAGACACCTGGCATCAACCTGTAGACCACACACACACACACACACACACACACACACACACACACACACAAAGAAACTAAAA
>NC_022020.1:37319843-37330786 GCF_000317375.1 Microtus ochrogaster | reverse complement strand
CACACATTACAGGGTAAATCGCTAATTTTAAAAGGAAAAATTTTCTCGCCTTTTAATTTCTATAAAACCTGGTTATTATGCATAGAAGTGTGTCCCTCTTAAGTTTTTTATTTCAAGGTCCTAAATTCCCAATGTGACCATATATGGAGATAGTAAAGAGATAATTAAGGTTAAATGAAGCCATAAGGATGAATGTTGGCCTAATAAGAGGGACAGACACCAGAGACATCACAGCAGGACACAGAGGGAAGGTAGCCCTCTGCTAACCATAGAGAGATGCCCCGGGAGAAGCCAAGCCTCCATCTGGCAGCCTCCGACAGGCCCACTCCTACCATGACTGTACACAGGCTAACGGGAGCCATAAAAGGGAAAAGAATTTTAAGGGTGATTAAAGGGACCGTTTTGGAGAGGATGTGTTTATATCGTGCATCAGGCAGAAGGTGGTTCATTCTCTCCTGCCATCTGTCTCCAAAGTCACTGCCCGTTCTTCCATCTGCTCACTCCTCAAATGGAGAGGCCGGAAGGCCTGGTGCACTGGATCTGGGCCCTCAAGCCTAGTGGACAGTGGCTAGACTCAAATCCATCCATCTTCATCCTTGTTAATAACCAATTAAATATTTAAAGCCAGAAGGCAAAAGCAGCAGATTAACTGAGATTAGTACTGTCATCAGGATGAGGCCTTTATTATCCATTCTTTCCATAACCCCTATTAGAATGATAACTTTAAAAGTCATCAGAATTCCGGAAAAGGAAAGGAGGTCTTGGGTACTAACACAACCCAAAATTCATGGAAGGGAAAAGAAAAGCAGAAGTTATAGCAGGATGGCTTCAAAGAAAAAAAATCAACGGTCTATTTTTGGTTGCCTACAATTGCACAGTCAAGGAGGAAATGTGAGAGCAAGACAGGTTATTCCTGGAGGTTCTAGACCCTCGGGGTAGAACAACAGGGCTCGGATAGGGAAAATGGGTCACTAGGCGGCTCCAAGTCTCAGGCCATCCTTGAAAGAAGGACGTCATCCTAGACCAGCCACCTACAGAGCTCTTGTAACGTGCTCAAGACAGCCGCACAGCAAACCCACAAAGTTACCATCGTGCATGACTGACAGATTTCCAGCCACTGGAGGCTGAACACATCCTCCTACGTGACCTTCCCTGGATGTCAAACGTGGATTTATTTCTGGGTGTACCACTACAAGTTTTGATTGTCAACACTTCCAATCCAGTGAGGACTGACTTGAAAAAACAAAACGACTTGGTTATTTCTTAAGATGGGTATGCAGGGACTGGAGAGCTGGCTCCGTGGTTGAGAGCATCAGCTACTCTCCCAGAGGACCTGGGTTCAATTCCCAGCACCCACAAGGCAGATCACAGCTGTTTGTAACTCCAGTTCCAGTTCTAGGAGATCTGATACCAATGCTCATAAAGTTAAGTAATTTACAAAAAAAAGATGGGTATGTATTCTCTGCGTATAATTCATTTCAATATTCATTCACCTTTAAAGCCCCTCTGTACACAGAGAATAACAATCCTGCGCTAAGGAGATGGTTTGGTGGCGAACGTACTTGCTGTGCAGGCAGGAAGACCTGAGTTTGGACCTCCAGCTTGGCAGCACGCATCTGTAATCCCAGTTCTAGGGGGCAGGGGGGTACCCCAGTGTGGTGGAGGAGACAGCAGATCCCTGGACCTCAAGAGTCAGTCTAGTTGAATTTGTAAGCTTCAGGGTCAATGAACCAACCTGTCCCCAAACTTGAAAGTGCTAGAAAAAGACACCTGACATCAGCCTCTGGCCTCGACATGGACATGCACACGGGTCCCTGCCGCTGCCCCACATCCACATACAGGAATATATATATATGTACCCCCTTCCCATGAACATATGCAGAAATCACAGACACACAGACACACACACACACACAGAGAGAGAGAGAGAGAGAGAGAGAGAGAGAGAGAGAAGCATGCACACACCCAAATCCCTGTAGATATCTGCTATCCAAACAAGTTTTCTCAAACAAGACATGAGAACAGCTCTCCCAGGCTAGAGGTTCTCATTTTGCCGTGCGTTAGCTCGGTAGAGCAGGGAGTAGAAACAGATTCCCAGGTCTACCCTGGTAATGGAACCCAAGAACGTTCCCCTACAACATCAAGTTTTCCCAGTTACTGACATGTTGTTCAGCCAGAAGATGCAGACAGCAGACACAGTCACCTTTTTGGCTTCCCAGAAAAGTCCCAAACTCTGCTCTTGGAGCAGAGGCTTCCTGCTGGGAAGGCAGCCAGTGCACAATCCACCAGGCAGGGAGGGACTCCTCGTGGCCACCCAAGTTCTCCAGCAACAGAGAGTCTCCTGAAGGGGCAACAAACAGCAGCTGTGCCTTTGAGTCCTACCAGTGCTGCAGGTTATAAAAGCCAAGGAGCAGAGAGGCCGAGCATGTAAACAGAGGTCCTCTCCGGAAGCTGAGGAGGTCTGAGCTCAGTCACCTCTCCCAGGTACACCCTGTGAGTCACTGGGGGCCTGTCTACACGAAAGTGGTGACAGGGTTATTTAATCAAGCACCAGCCATTTCCCAGAAAGACTACCTCATCGTTTTAGCGAGAGAGAAGGGAAAATAAAGAAGTTGTTTCCTGATCACTTCATGATGGACTAGTCACATGCCAGGCTTGCTTCTTGAAGGTCTGAGTCATCAAAGCCTGTCTGAACTTTGAAATCTGCTGCCAACATTGTGCTGGCACCTTTGCTCATAAGGCCATGGCCTTTGGTGTGGTGTCTGCATGTGTGCGACTCTGGTCACAGTCAGACGGACAGCCCAGGATGAGAAAGCATGGGTAACAAGACTGCCATGGCATATACCACAGCCTCTGCACCTGCCATTTCCGTTCGAGTCCATTTTGTAAGAATTTTTTTCAGATTTATTTTTAAGTTATGTGCATGGGCGTATGTGAGAGTGTGTGTATGTGCACAAGGGAGTGCACGTACCGGGTTCTGGTAGAGGCAGAGGCTGGAGGAGCCAGATTCCCCTGGAGCTCGAGTTACAGGTAGCATTGAGCTACCCAGAGTGGGTGCCGGGAACTGAACTCTGGCTCTCTGCACAAACAAAGAATGTTCTTAACCTCTCAGCAGATTTTCATCTTTAAAAATAAATAAATCAGCTGGTAGCACAGAGGCAGGAGGATCTTTGTGGGTTCAAGGCCAGTCTGGTCTACACACTGAGCTCCAAGTCAGACAGAAGTATGTAGAGATCCTGAAATGGATGGAGGTGGGGGTTCCTTGGACTTCCCACAGGGCAGGGAACCCTGATTGCTCTTCGGGCTGAGGAGGGAGGGGGACTTGATTTGGGGAGGGGGAGGGAAATGGGAGGCGGTGGCGGGGAAGAGACAGAAATCTTTAATAAATAAATTAATTAATTAAAAAAAAAGAAAAAGGGAAAAAATCCACCAAACAAACAAATAAATCAGGTTTAGGAGTGGAGATGTTTATTCTAAGTAAGCTCAGCCTGAAGAGGGAAGAAGGCTGTCTGGGCCGCTTTCTACTGTTTGGCTCCTTTCAAATATCCAATCATTTACTACATGCTTTGCTCAATCCTGTGTTCCCAGAAGAGCACCATTTCCTTGCCCTTTTGTCTCCCGGAGTTCATACTTAGGCTAAGGATACATCAGCCCAAGCAGGTCCCTTGCAAAGCCATGGGCAGCTATCTGTGTTGGATGCTATTTCTTCAATACCCGTTTGAAACATGGGAGCGGTGAAAGACCAGTTCACCAGTCACAGCTTCATTATAACAGGTCTTAAAAGCATCCCCCAGGGGCTGGAGACATGTCATAGTGGTTAAGAGTACTGGCTGCTCTTCCAGAGGGCCTGGGTTCAATTCCCAGCACCCATATGGCAGCTTACAACTGTCTGTAACTCCAGTTCCTGGGCCTCCGACACACTCACATAGACATACATGCAAGCCAAACACCGATGCACATAAGATAAGAATAAAAAAGCATCCCTCATGTACAGGGAGAATGGACACACAAACTCAGCAGTCCTGCGCTGGCTCCTTCAGCAGCAGCATCGCCCTCATAGAATCATGTAATCCTGCAGCAGGAACTCAGGGTAAGTGTGCTATTCTCACTCTGCTCGCTGGGCTCATCTGCCTTTCGTGGGGGGGAGGGGGGGGACACTCATGCTATAAGTACAACCAGCACAATTTACCACTATCCTTCCTATTCTACAATAGCCCAGGGTCATCAGCACCTTCCTGAGAGGACACCAACTTGGCTAACTAAAATAAATCTACCACGAATTGAGCGTCTGAGAAGGTTTTAGTTTAGTCTGCACAGCAATCATATGATGCAAATCGTGTCACCAACTCTGAGGAAGCAGGCCCGGAGAGCTGATGTCAGTCGTTCAAAGTAACATAGCCCGTGGTGGCTGAGACAAGAGCAGCTGACAGCAGTGGAGTCATCCTAACCAAGCACTTCCTGACTAAGCCAGCCGTTGTTACTCCCATCACCAAGGAAACGAGCATGGAAAAAAAAAAAATCTGAACTTTACTCTCGTCCGTTATCAAAGAATTAAACCTAAGATTTGTTTGTAAACTGGTCTGACGGGCTCCTGCATTGGCGCTTTCCAGCGACCTCCTACTTTAGTCCTGGACCACAAATATTTGCTTCTACAGAAGAAGCAACTGTCCCCTAAAAGGATGGGGTAGGTATTACCTGGTTACTGCTGAGCCGGGGATGTTTTTAAACACTTTTCCCAGGTAACATCCATGCTTGACACAAATGTTTAAGGAACGAAAATATAGAATCAGGCTTACTGCTGTCCTGTCAGGCAAATGTGCCCGGTGTAGTTTCTAATCATTGAGAAATAAAAATAATTTAGAGAATCTTTCTACTATACTCAGTAAGTACCTTTCCTTTGTGAAACACGAGAAGTTTTTAGTTCACTTTGCTTTTATCCAGTCACCCGCAGGGCCTCTCTTCTCACCAATGTCCTTCTCTGTATAAAGCTACCAGCCTTCCAGGGCATCAGATACACAAGAGAAAGCTATGAACTACCAGGCATACACTAAGAGCTCAATTAATGCTGCTGCAAGAATGAGCGGCGCTCACTCGCCTCCTACATGCTAGAATGAGGAACTGGGTACCTCCAAATTTGAATAGCCCTGGGTGTTGTGGTCAAGGACCACCGAGGAGTGGCTTCAACGGTACCTCTTGACTGACGTTCTGAAATCGCCCACCTTCTATGTTTCACTCATTTCTTTATCTTTAGGCCAAAACAAAAATTAAAAATCAACCAGCTTCCGCTGGGAATTATTCTTCATTTATTTTTTGTGACAAGATATTCCCTTTCTTCTTCCTCCCCTCCATGAAACATTCATCTCCATCTGTTGGACAGCATCAGAGAAGAAAAGTCTAGAAGCTGCAGTCCACAGTCACCAAAACCAGATATGGGATACCAGAATATGAAAAGGACTTTTAGCTACAAGGAAGTACTAATACTGAGTTAAGAGCATCTTTGGGGTTTTTGTTAAGGTCTTACTGTAAGCTTTGGTAGTAAATGCAGGATGTGGGCAGTGTAAGAAACGGAGCAGGAAGGCAAGAGAAGCTACGCTGGCCAGGCACCACCTGTATCTCCCTTCTTAGTTTCTGTATCAGCCATAGAGCCCTAAAAATACGAAATCAGAACAAACTGTCTACTCTATCGGGTTGGCCCTGTGCACTGGGATTAAGTTAAGATTCCCAGTGCTTCCCCATGGCTCTCCGCCTTTCTTTCTGTCCCGGAGAACACAGGGGGCTTGTGTTTGTCACTGTTATCTCTCCCCTGACTCCTGCAAGTCACTACCTTGTTTCCTTTCAACGTCTACCGTGTAAAACTGAGAGGGTGGCGAAGCGCCTCTCTGCTAAGTGTGGAACTCACATCTGAGTCTGAGTGAAATCTCCACGTAGGACGGTGTTGCTTCAAAGTAGGGCTAACTCCAGGGCAGAAGCTTAACTGCGCTGACATGATGGCTCACTCAAATTCAACAATTTACTGTTTTTCCCTTAGAAATCTCTCTCTCTCTCTCTCTCTCTCTCTCTCTCTCTCTCTCTCTCTCTCATACACACACACACACACACACACTGCATTTTCCAATGAGCACTGTTTAGATGCAATCACTTCTCCCCACATACCCTTTCCTCTGATTTCAACAGAAGGAAAACTGCAGAAAAGCTGACCTTGCAAACCCTCTGTGCCAGGCCAATACAGAGCGCCTCAGCCCTGGTTTCTGTCAGGGGCCCAGCACAGTCAGTCTGTCCTTACATATGCTCAAAACCCAGGCAGAGACTGTATCTAACAACACATGGAAAGTGTGCTGGTTAAATTTGGTAAGACTGACACACACAACAGTTTCACCGGACAAGAGGGACCCTCAGCTGAGGAATGGCCTCCATGAGATCGGCCTATGGGCAAGTTGGTGTGGTATTTTCTTGATGAACGATTATTGTGGGAGGACCCAGACCATGGTGGCCAGTACCACCTCTGGGCAGGTAGCCCTAGGTTCATGGGGACCAAGCCACTAAGCATTGTTTCTCCAGCTTCAGCTTCAGTTCCTGCCTTGACTTCCCTCAATAACAGTACTGTAAACTTTCCCCCTTCCTAGTTACTTTTGGTCATGATGTTGCCACAAAAGACAGCAAAATAGGACAGAGAGTTAAGAGACAGCAAAGATGAGATTTCCAACTCCAGCAAGCCCCCTTTCCTTTCCTTAGTAAGCACAAACTCATGAGAACAAAAGGCACAGTTGAGTAAATCTCCCGTGAAGATAGTGTTTACAATTGGTGCAAATGGCTACACTTTTGGTGGTACATTCCTCCATTTGATGATTTACTCATGACTCTTAAATCAGGAAATCTAGTAAGATTATAAAATCTAAAACTGTCACAAGAGCAGTAAGCACAAGACATTCATTATCTAAACTATTTACATTTTACAGGGAGAGGAGACCTAGTTTACTTTCCTAAGCTTTATTTACTTCCTTTACAAGCAAAAGCTCCGAAAGTGGGTAGTGGAGGCAGAGATTAATCTATACTGAGGGAAACAGCATCCCAAAAGACCAAAGAAAAGACAGTTATATTACTACCTCGAATATTAACGATAAGGTGTGGACTTCACTCCCTATGACAGATTTAATTAGAAGGTGGCAATAAATGTTTCCAGGTGTTTAATTAAGTGTGATAATTATTTCTGTCCCTAAACAGAAATGGAGTCATATGTTTACACTGCAAAGTATAATGTTTCCTTAGTTAAACCAGCGTGGAAACACCTTTGTGTAATACAGGATTCATTGCATGATAAAAATATCTGCTGTGATAAGCAGCGCTTAAGAGTGATTTAGCAGCTCTTACCTTGCAGCCACCAACGCAGGCTGGTGGCTTAAAAGCCACCCTGTTAGGGTTCTTTTCTTTAGCTACAAAGTTTTGTTAGCCATGCACCTCGGAAAATAATTTGTATTCAAAGTGTCGTTTCCCTACCAGCATCCAAGAGGATTCTCAACAAAGATGTGGAAGACGTTTCATGGGAATTCTATTTCCACAGCAAACACACAGTAAAAATCAACTGAGCTGTAGGAAAACCAGAAATTATGACTAGATGGGAACTCGGGAACTCAAGCACCGTAAGTCTGTTAGGATGCTGCAAACTGATGAAGGAATCTTTCTGTGTAGAAATATGCCCTCTGCAGTGAGAGTTACTGATGACCCCTCCTCAATAAAAATAATTTATAGTAGGATGAAATTGTCAAACTTAAGCAACTCACGGACGTTACTGTTTCAACACTGGGCAGTAACTACAGTTGCTGGTGCTGTGAGTTAGGAAATCAATTGGTTTAGAAACATGGTGTTGCTGAGTCAATGAACATCTTACAGATGCCCAAGTCGTTTTTGATCAGACTGGTCTTGAAAAAGTGTATCAGCAGTCCTGGGCCATCAGGCCCTGGGAACCCATCAGGTGTTCTCCCAGCAGGTGCTGGAAGCTCGGCGCCACAGGTAAGCACGTGGGACATTCAGAACCGCACACAGGCATACAACTTTTTTCACCTCACGATCTTAAAGCAAAACTGGTGGCTGACGGTTTTACAATGCAGGATTGGATAACAATCTGAGGCCAGCATCTCAGTCTGCAATCTGGGGCATCCTGAACACAGGCAAGCCTTGCTTCAGCGCTTGAGGTTGGTTACCGGGAGGACATGACAAGAAGAAAGTCAGAGAAGAAAGGGAGGGGTGTGGAGAGGGGTTCAACGAAGGAGTTGGAGGAGGTCGCCCAGGCGGTAGAATCCCAGCAGCGGAACGGGGATCCACAGTGCGGGGCGGGCACGGTAAAACTATGGGACTTCCCGAGCTGCGCTCTCCCACGCGCTCACACTCACTTGCACTCCCCACACGCGCCCACTCACACCCACTCTCACGGCCGAAGCTCTGGGCGAATTGCAAGTGCGTCCCCAGGAGCACTTTAAAAGTCCCAAAATAGCGTCCGGTTTTATCATTACTATTCTTTTGATCCTACCCCCGCCTCCCCAGCCTCCACTCCTAGGAGGGAAGCACTTACTCGGAGGAAGGGCGCGGTGGCGCCGGGACGAGAGAAGAGCGGGACGGTCCCGCAACGTCGACCCTCAGAGGTTGGACCGCTGGCCGCTCCCGGACCCCTAACAACCCCAGGCGGCCCCAGCGCGGGAGAAGTGGAGCTCGCCCCTGGGGCGGGGCTGGGAGGAGGCAGGGGCGGAGCCTGCAATGCCGGGGCGGAGCTGGGAGGTGGACGAAAGGAGTGGCCAGGTTGCTGTGGCGAAGCAGGGAGGAGGTCAGGGGCGTGGCATGGTGGGAAAGGGGCGTGGCCGGGGCAGGGACTCTGCGGAAGGGGCAGTTGGGGAGGGGCTGAGTTGCTCTGCGGCAAGCGAAGCAAAGGCCACCAGCTAGGGCGGGGTCTGGAGGCAGAGAAAGAGCAGTGTGGCCAGGAACTAGTGGCGGGGCGGCTGGACCAGCACCTCTCTGAGGGCCCCTGAACGCAGTGGTTGGTGCTGCCAACCGAGGACAGAATGGAGGCTCACAGAGTAGCCCAGACCTCTGGGTGCTGGCGGCAAAGACCTGCTTGAGAGATCTGTTTCTTTGCATAAATGTGTGGTCAAATAGTGCCGAGCTCATGTACACCCTGCCAGACAATTAACCCATATATGTGACTGACGACTTGTGGAGGTCTCTGGATCCTGCCTCCCTTCCATCCTTTTCGCTCTTTCCCTCCTCGTTTTAAGATTACCCAGTGACATTCTAAGCGCTTGCAGATCTTTGGCTTCCATTGTCAGCAGTTGTGGGATACCATCTATCTCTTTTGGCTTCTCGCGGGAAGCTTGTGGTCTTGGACACGCACGCTCAAACTCACACACTCCAGTGTGACTGTCTGACTTTACCTGAGGAACAATAGACTCCAGAGGAAACAACAGGACGAAGCCGACTCTGGGCCTTCCTTCTGTTTAAGGGCCATTCCTGGGTGGCTATTGTAAGTGGCAAGGACCATCTACATGGGAGTGAGAGGAACCCACCTGTGGCATAAACATTCACTAACACGACTAGCTCTGTGCAAGGGGTTGAGAACAGTATTGACGAATTTAATATGTGCACGTGACCATTCTAATCTTCTCAACGGTCTATGAGATAGGTCTTAATAGCGATCAGAATTTAGTGAAAAGAAGGAAGGTGTAAGAGACTGCTCAAAGAAAGCTGCACCCTCAGGAAAGGGCAGATTGACTGGAGCAGAGCAAAGAAAGCAAAGACTGGGTTGCTGAAACAGACAAAATCACAGCAGCATGGGTTTCAAGGAAAACACCACTATCTACTGTCTGGGCCTGTAATGAGGCATCAGAGGTACCAGACGATTTTTCTGGAAGGGGTACTCTGAGCTGGGTTTGGATAAGTGGGAACTTCCTAGTCTTTTCCAAGGAAGGAGCAGTGGTGGTGTGTAAGTTTTCTTCTAGATGAAAACATTCCATCTTGGATAAAGCTCCCAGTAAGCAGGAAAATAAAAAAGCTCAAAATAACTTCAGGAAGTCCCTGAAATGAATCAGATTCATTAGAGCCCTCCCTTACAGAGTAAACAATAAAAACATACAGGAGGAAGCTGAGTTGCAAGCACCAGCACCACAATGCGACCAGAGCAGCTGCCTGGAAGAAAGAGAAAGCACCCGAGCTGCCTGGAGGTTTAAAACAGAGTCACCCGGAGAGAACACTCTCCAACCTGTCGAGCACAGGCTGTGCACCGTACTGCAGGTTTCCCAAACTTTTGTTACCCATGCCAGGGTGGGCTTTAGTGACACAGCTGTCTTTGAGTCATTTCTGCTCCTTTAAGTAACCCCTCACCCACATCCCTGAAAGTAACCCCAATAAATCTCCTTGGTTCAACAACTTGGACTTTGGTGGTATCCATACTTTGGGATCACTCTCTGGGGTGGGTAGACATGTGTGTTTCTTCCCCTCCCCCCAAAAAAAAATGTTTTGTCACACGATAAGTGGCAAGCATTTTCCCACATTACAAAGGATCAGGGACCAGGTACTGTGGCGCATGCCTCTCAGCACTCAGAAGCAGAAACAGGTGGGTGGATCTCTGAGAGTTTGAGGCCAGCCTGGACTACATAGTAAGCTCCAGGACAGCCAAGGCTATGTAGTAAGGTCCTGTCACTCTACAAAATATCATTATTCCCTCTTCGGCTTCCGTAGACGAGGTCGGGCGGACCTTCGTCCGGGGTTTCGGTGCCCCCCCTTCCCCTTCCCCGGGGTCCGGGGGTGACATTGCACCGCGCCCCTCGTGGGGTTGCGTCGCCGCCCCACGCGGACTCCCCCCCGGCGCGCTGCTCCCTTTCGCCTCCCTTGGCCGGGGCTCCCTCCCGCCCCCAGCTGCCCAGTCATGGGGGCTGCTGTGTTTTTCGGGTGCACCTTCG
>NC_022020.1:37310451-37319743 GCF_000317375.1 Microtus ochrogaster | reverse complement strand
AAAATATCATTATTACTAATATTAAAGGAATAATACACAAAGGACCGGAAGAAAGGAGGAGTAGTGGTTGGACTGGTACTAAAGCAGTAGACCAGAGCCAAAACTAAAGTCTCTCATGTTCCAGGACCCTTGGGTGGAGGAGGCAGAACAAAACATCTGTTTCAAATGTTGTTTCATTTGATGTTTCAAATGCTGTTCTATTAATTTAAAAAGCCTTTCAAATATGGAAACAACATAAAGGGCCACAGAGTCAGGTAGCATGATCAATAAGCTGAGGAAACATGGCAGGCGAGATGCTGTGGTTGACAAAACAATGTCTCACGGAGAGATGTCCAGTCTCTGACCCACAGAAACTGTGAATGTGTAACCTTACGCGGCAGAAGGAATCTTACAGTCATGAATAAAGCGAAGAACATTGAAATGGGGACATTACCTTGGATTGTTAGGGGAGCCTAGTCTACTTATACGGGTCACCTAAAATGGGAGCACACTGGGGCAGAGATTCAAAATATGACAAGATGTTCGGCCGGGGCATGAGCCAAAGACCATGGGTTGCCTCTAGAAGCTTGAACAGACCTCAACTAACTGTTTAAAAAGGGTGTGGGACATAAATAAGCCTTATATCCCTGAGAACTAAACTCTGCCATGCATCAAAATAAGCAAGCAAATGTTTCTCTCTTGAGGACCTCCAGAAAGTAACTCAGTCATTCAGATGCCATAATCTGATACCGGTGAGACTCCATACTGGATTTATGACCTATGGAATTACAGATAAAAGTTTGTGCCAAATGCCTAACCTAGTGGTGTTGAATTAGGAGCGGTGGGGCTGCGTCCCTGGCACCCGGCCGCCTGCATGGCTAGCTTTATACCTGAAATAATTACAAGGAAACTGTATTCTTTTAAATTGCCTGGCCCCATTAGTTTCAGCCTCTTATTGGCTAGCTCTTACATATTAATCTAACCCATTTCTATTAATCTTTGTAGCCCACGAGCTGGCTTACCAGGAAAGATCTTAACCTGTGTCTGTCTGGAGTGGGACAATCATGGCAACTCCCTGACTCAGCTTCTTTCTCCCAGCCTTCTGTTCTATTTACTCCACCCACCTAAGGGTTGACCTATCAAGGGGCCTAGGCAGTTTCTTTATTCCTTAACCAATGAAATCAACAGATTGATATATGACACTCCCACATCATAGTGGTAATTCATCAGGGCAGCAATTGGGAACCAGCACAGATACTGAAGCCCAAAGTGGATGGAACGGGTAAGGTGGACTCAGAACTTAGAAAAGGTCTAGAGATGGAGAGAGTATTGAGGTTGTTTTACAAGGTTTCCGAATGGAGTAACCACCACAGGTAGTATTTCCCAAGGAGTAAAGTAAAAAAAGCAAGCAGATGTGTTCTAAAACCTCCAGAGTCTGCAGTGGTGTCACTAAATTAGGGTGGTAAGTGTTTGCGTATCTCCAGCAGCCTCTTTGTCAAACAGCTAAACACACTGTCTCAGTGCCTCCCGCACTGGCTGCTTTCCTTATTGTTGTGAAAAATACTGCAAAACAACGTAAGGAAATGAAAGGTTCGTTTGGGTCGGGTTTCATATGGTGCAGTCTACAGTGGTGAGGAGGCGGGGCATAGTGGTTCTATCTGTGGGCCAGGACCATGAAAACCGTGCAGGGATTTTTCACATGGAATGGGCCAGGGAGCAGAATGCAGGCGGAAACCAGAAGCGTGGATAACTTTCTAAGGCCCACCCCTTGCCACTTCTGCCATCCAGGGCCTGCCTCCCACAGTTTTGAAAATAGCACAGCCAGCTCAAGATTGAACGTTCAGAATGTGAGCTTGTCTGGGGAGATTCCAGACCCAAGCCATAAAGCATTTACAGCCACCAAGTGGTGTTTGTCACCACCATTTGAGAGTTCTAATACTAGATCAGCCACACACCCACTGGATGTCTTGCAACAAAGCACAAAGCCTTAATGAGACTTGGCCTCTTTGTACGACTGCTGTGAGTCACCAGGATGCCCTGATAGCCGAAAATTCAGCTCCATTCACTCTCACTGTTGCTTGTTTCAGTGTGTGAGCGGTTTCCTCCAGGTTTGACATGGTGAATGCCACCATGAAGCAGAGTGGCTGAGGTGACCTCTGGGAGGCCTTGACCACACAGCCATGGCAACAAAACCAACAGACCTATGCTGTGGAATTGTCTTTTTGTACATTGTGAAGATTTTTCACTCAGATTGGTTTGATCAAAAGCTGTCTGGCCAGTATCTAGACAGAAAGCATAGGTGGGACAGTCAGACAAGGAGAACTCTGGAAAGAAGGAGGACAGAGTCAAAGGAGAGGTCAGATGGGCATGCCATACTTAGAAAAGGTACCAAGCCACGTGACAAAACATAGATAAGAAATTTGGGGCCGGGAGGTGGTGGCACACGCCTTTAATCCCAGCACTCGGGAGGCAGAGGCAGGCGGACGTCTGGGAGTTCAAGGCCAGCCTGGTCTACAGAGCTAGTTCCAGGACAGGCTCCAAAGCCACAGAGAAACCCTGTCTCGAAAAACCAAAAAAAAGAAAAAAGAAATATGGGTTAATCTAAATGTAAGAGTTATATAAGAACAAGCTTGAGCTATTGGCCGAGCTTTAGAATTAATATTGTCTTTGTGTAGGTTATCTGGGAACTGGTAGGTGGGGAAAAAAGTCTGCCTACAGACCTATATAGCAAGTAGCAAGGTGCAAGGGAAAGGGACTGTTAGCAATCCATCTCAAAGGGAGGAGAAAAGGTCACAAACCTATAATAACACCCTTCCCTGCTACTCCAACCTCCACTCACTCCTGCCTCAGCCATAATCTTAGCTATAAAGTACATAAGAGGTCTGTAAAAACCCCTGGAAGTGGGACTCTTCCCTGCTGTCACAGTTCACAAATTCCTCACACTCCAGCAGTAACACCAATATCTGCGTTTATTTCCCCACGCTGGACCCGGTGGCGTTGTTCTTTGGTCTCTCTGTTCCTTTTCTCTTCAATGTGGATAACCACTCCTTTGTGGCCCCCCAGGAAAGTCATGTGACACCTGTGGGGTACTCCCTTCCTTGCCTGCGTTCCTCAGTCTTTGGCCCCAGCATTACGATTGGTCTAGCTGGAAACCCTTTCTAGACATCATGTTTTTCCTAAGGGCTGCTTATGGATCAAAATGTGTGAAACTTAGTGCAGCAGATTCACAACACCCAAAGGCGGCTGAGTCATCATGGAGCCTGGATACTAGTCTGCATAGTGATCATCTAGCTGTCTTTCCCACTCCCCTAGCCTTTCTGCCCTGGATGTATATTCCCTCCTTGTTCAGAGAAAATATAAAAACTGATAGAGTTGTTCATCATCTTGTCTAGCCCCCCGGCACGCCACCGTCATCCTCACTTATGTCTCATTACCTCCATTAGAGCGGGCCTGTTCCCAGTTCTCTGGGTCTTCTCTGAGCCATCCCTTCTAGCCACATGGATCAGATTCTATTAATATGGGTCCCCCATTACCTCCATTAGAGCGGGCCTGTTCCCAATTCTCTGGGTCTTCTCTGAGCCATCCCTTCTAGCCACATGGATCAGATTCTATTAATACAGGTTTTCCTCAGTCTGTCCATTCCTATGTAACATAAAAATGCTAAAATAAAAAAAATACAAAAATGAAAAGCTCTCAGAATAACCCACTTTACTAGAACCAGTTATGCTTGTAACCACCCCACCAGGTGCTAACAGAAGAAACAGCAAAGTTTGTGTTTGTGGGGAGAGGATAAAATGTTGAGGGACACTTTGTAATCTCAGACAAGTTATATCACTGTCATTAATAACTACTAATTACCTCTAACATCCAGACATACTTACAGGACTTAAGTTTATTCTGTACTAAGAAGATGTGTAAAATGTAGCAGGAAAATTAGTATTCTTATCTCACTTGGATCAACAGCTAGTTGACATATTGTTTTTGTTTGTTTGTTTGATTGGTTTGATTTTTAAATTAACTCTTGCCAGTCTCTAATCTGGTACTTTAATAATCAAATTACCCTCAGTATTGTCTTCTATGCTCCTACTAAATTAGGCCAGTTAAGCCCGACTTAAAATATCCAACTGCTTTCCTAATTCAAAGTCCAAAACTCCACATTCCACCAAGTGGCATTGTCAGGCTAGCCACAGCAATGCCCCACTCCTGGTACCAGCTTCTGTCTTAGTGTTCTATTCATATGAAGAGCCACCATGAAAACAGCAACTCTTTAAAAGAAAGTAATTCATTGGGGCTTTCTTACAGTTTCAGAGGTTTGGTCCATTATCATCATAATGGAGGATGCTGGCACACAGGCAGAGTAGCTGAAGTTCTTTATACTGATCTTCAAGCTGCAGGAACCTTTGAAGCTACAAAGCCCATCCCAGAGACACACTTCCTCCAAGGCCACACCTCCTAACCCTTCTCAATTAATGCCACTCGCTGATGACTAAGCATTCAACTATATGAACCTGTGTGTGTGTGTGTGGAGGGGGGGGTTCTTATTCAAACCACCATAGTGGATTTATTTCTGGGTCATCTATTCTATTCCACTTGTCTACATGTCTGTTTTTGTGCCAGTACCATTCTGGCTTTGTTACAATGTCTCTGTAAAATATAATCTGAGATCAGCACTGTGGTATTTCTAGCATTACTTTGTTTTTGAGACAAAAATCTTACTTACTATGTAGTTCTGGGTGTCTTAGAGCTCATTATATAGACCAGGCTGACTATGAACTCACAGAGATCTGCTTGCCTCTGCCACCCAAATGCTGAGATTAAAGGCGTGTGTCACTGCTGGCTGCCCTGCTCTTCCTGATAAGGACTGCGGTAGGGGCTGCAGCAATGGCTCAGCAGTTAAGATTACTAAGCACTCTTCCAGAGGACACAGGTAGTTACCAGCTCCACATGATGGCTCACAACCACCTATTACTTCAGTTCCTCTCTCCTGGATCCTCTTAGTACTGGGCATGCATTCTGTACAGATGTACATGTGGGCAAAACACCCAAACACATAAAAATTATAAATTTAAGAAAGGAATGGCTATTCAGGGTCTTCTGTGATTCTATATGAATTTTAGGATTTTGTTTTTCTACTTCTATGAAAAATGTTGTTGAACTTTTGATGGAAATTACATTAAATGTGTGTATTGCTTTTGGTAATGTAGCTCCTTTCATAATATTAATTCTGTTGATCCTCCTACCCAAGAAATCTTTGTTTTCTCATGTCTTCAATTTCGTTCTTCATTGCCTTAAAGTTTATTTTAGAGGTATTTCACTTTTTTGGCTTGGCTTAATCCCTAGGTATTTTGTGGAACTATTGTAAATGTGATTCCTCCTTCCCTGATTTCTTTGTCAGTGAGTTCACTATGGATATATAGAAAGGCTAGTGGATTTTCTGCGTTAATTTTGTATCCTGCTACTCTGCTCAAAGTGTTTATGGGCAGGAGTTTTCTGATGGAATCTTTCAGGTTTTTTAAGTGGAGGATAATGTCATCTGCAAATAGAAATAATTTGACTTCTCTCTTTCCCATTTCTTCCCCTTTTTGTCTTGTCTTATTCCTGAAGCTAAGCATCAAGCCTATGCTGAGTATGAGTAGAAAGAGTGAGTACATTTGTTTCATTCTAAATTTTAGACGGAATATTCTGTTTTCCCCATTTAATATAATGTTTACTATAGGTTTGTCAAATATTTGTCAAATATACCCTTATTATGATGGGGTATGCCCCTTCTGTTCCTAACTTGTTCAGATTTTTTTCATGAAGGAATATTGAATTTTGTTGAGGAAAAGAGCTTTTCTGTCTTTAAATCTGTTTATCTGTTGAATTATACTTACTGATTGAGTATGTTTTATTGACTCTGTATTCATGGAATAAAATCAGTTTGGTCATGGTATATGGTCTTCTTAGTGCATTCTTGAATTTAACTTGCAAGGATTTTATTGAGTATTTTTGGACCTGCGTCCAACTGGAGAAATTGTTCCATAGTTTCCATTGTTTGTTATGCCTTACCTAGTTTTGGTATCAGTATAATGTTGGTTTTATAGAATAAGTTTGGCAGTTTTCTCCTTTCTATTTCATGGAACAATTTTGAGAAGCCTTTGGTGTTAGCTTTTCTAATTTAGCAGTGAATCCAGCTGCATCTGTTCGTGTGCTGGGTGACTTTTTGCTACTGCTTCAATCTTATTTATTTCTGTGGATCTGTTTAGGTTATTTATATCCTCTTGACTTAATTATAATGGGTCATATTTGTATAGAAATTTATCAGTTTTTTCTTTTTTTAGTTATACGGATATTTATTTGTCTTCAACAAGGTAGGCCATGCTCGCCTCATCTGTTTTGAATCTTTCTAGTATAAACAGTCATGGAAGTTGTATGTAGATGCCTTTGTGTTAAAATTGGGTTTAGATCCAGTGGGATCTCTGGGACCCACACCAAGCCTATTTCTTCTGTTCTGTGTTCTGTTTCTTTGGTAAAATGATAATGGTTTTCATTTTTTGCCTAATGTTGCATTCTTAACCTATGTAGAGTGTCATAGCTAAAATAGGCAGTGCCTGCTGTTACTAGTTCTTTCCTAGTAAAGCTTGCACATAGATTTTCCTTGTTAAGAAGATGTAAGATGTGACCTACTTGTTACTTAGTATCACACAGATTATGTGTTTTTTTCAATTTCTTTCTTTTTTTTAATTGAAAAAATTTCCACCTCCTCCCCGCCTCCCATTTCCTTCTCCCTCCCCCCACTCCTCTCCCCCTCCGCCCACTCCTTTCCCCCTCCCTTTCCAGTCCGAAGAGCAGTCAAGGTTCCCTGCCCTGTGGGAAGTCCAAGGTCCTCCCCCCTCCATCCTATCAGTTTCTTTAAGAGATTTCAGTTTCTGTCTTTGTGAGTTTCAAAGTACTCCCTACTGGAGTACTTTTTACTGGAATCTGCAGTTTTCTCACATCTTTCGTTTCTAATTTTATTAAGCTGAGTCCTCCCTTTCTTTTGGTTAATCTGACTAGGACATTTTCAAAGAACCAACACATCGATCTATTCTTCATATTGTTCTTTATTTCGTTAATTTCTTGTTTATCATTATTATTTCTTGACATCTGCTGCCTTTAGGATTGTTCTTATTTGTTTCTTTGCTTTTAAGAACCTGAGATACCTTAGTATAAAACTTAAACAAAACTTTTTCAGTGTAAGCATTCATTACTACAGGCTTTCCTTGGTGATTTTGAGGGCTGGTGACAAAGACCTGGTGTTCTGATTATTTCTGCCTTTGTAGGTATGCTGGCTACTTTTGTGTCAACCTGACACAAGATTCTAAGAGAACAGAACCTCAATTGAATGCCTCCATAAGATCAGCCTGCAACCAAGGGTATGTAGGGCATTTGCTTAGTTAGTGATGGATGTGGGAGAGCTCAATCCATTGTGGATGGGGCCACCCCTGGACTGGTGGTCCTGAGTTCTATAAAAAAATCAGGCTAAGCAAGTCATGAGGAGCAAGCCAGGAAGCAGCAGCCCTCCATGGCCTCTGTATCAGCTCCTGCCTCTAGATTTCTGCCCTGTCTTCATTGATGAACAATGATATGACAGTGTAAGCCAAATAATCCTTTTCCTCCCTAACTTGCTCTTAGGTCATGGTGTTTCATCGCAATAGTAGATACCCTAACTAAGACAAGATGGTACCGGTAGTGAGGTATTGTTATGACAGACCTGACCATGCTGGTTTGGAGAGGATAGTAGAAGAACTTTGGAACTTTGTGCAAGAAAAGCCATTGAGTTCAGTATCTGATGAGATGTTCTGGAGGCGCTTAGCAGATAAGAATGTTGAGGGCAATGCAGTAAATGGAAGCAGGCTTATGAAGTCCCGGAGGGGCGTTTAGAGTCTCTATTGGGGCCATTTGTTATCTTGAGTTAAGATTTTGTCATTTTGGTTAGCTGGGACTCACGAATCAGCTGTAACTAACAAGATACCAGAATAACTGAAGTGAAACCTCTGCTTTTACCCAATGTTGGTCAGCTGGAACTGAAAATTAGTAGGGAGTAGAAAAAAACCATCATTGTTGAGGTGAAATCTTCTGGGAAGTGTTCCTGAGAGTACAGAGAAGCTGTGTTCCAGACGCAACCAAAACTGTGCCTCACTCTGGAAGATGAACTTGGTAGTGTAAGAATCACCCGTTTGATACTGGTTTTGAAGGCATGAATGGGTAATGGAGAGCAGGTAGCAACTGAAGTCTCAGTATCAAAGTGTTGCGGGAGGTCCTTCCGCTCCTCCAGCCTATAGCCGCTGAGATACCAGCGCATTGGGGCGTGGTCTCTCTCCCTTTAAAAAAGTGGCCACTTCCCTCTCCTCTCTCTCTTCACTTCCTGCTCTGCCGGCGACTAGACTCCCTTCCTGGTCGCGCAGAGGGCTGATGGTGATCTGTAAGTTTTTTCCCCTTTAAATAAATACCACCCTATTAATCATAATTCCAAACTGCTGTGGCATTGTTTGTGACTTACGCCTACAGTTGGGTGGCACCCAACGTTTGGTGTTAGGACGTCTCCTTCCCCCGCTCGGCTGCCAGCCGCGAGTTCGGCTTGGCGCGAGCCTCCCTTCCTCAGCTGCCACGGCCAGCAGGCAGCCTTGTGGCCTGTGTCTTGTGCATGGAGCCAGCAGCTTAATATAAATCATCACACACTGGCTTTTATTGCTGCAGTTCTTTATATTTTCTCTTTAGACACCTCAGATTGATTTCCAGTCCCCACGCAACCTATCATCTGCCTCCCCACGTGGATTTACACTCTACAGGCCTGCGTAGTCTCCGCCCGCATGGTTTGCTCTTTTCTGAGACATTTTTAAATCTCCCTTGCAAGCACAGCTCTTAAGTGGCGAGAACCAGAGCACGCGGTTGCTGAAAGCTGCAACCCCTCAGGGTGACTCTGTCACGTGGTGGCATAAGCAGCTTCCAGGTTGCTCTTCTCTACCCCTGGATTCTGGGTTTCTGGTTCCGTCTCTGGAATTGATTTAATTACATTTACTTTGTTGAGCAACTTACATTTTCCAGTTTTCAACAAATACTAGGCAGACTCTGAAACAGGACCCTGTTTTCGTCGCAACTTGGCAACAGCGCCACCTGCTGGATAATAGGTAATATGGCAGTTTTCGTTTCCAACGCGAATTTTACTGTTCTGGTTACCAATACAATGGGTTATATCATGCAAGTTTTATATGACTATGGGGATAACTTAATTTACTGGTTACTAGGTTTCAGTATTCTTTTGCATATTCTATCATTTAGGAAGAATATGGCA
>NC_022020.1:37295981-37300599 GCF_000317375.1 Microtus ochrogaster | reverse complement strand
CAGAGGGCTGATGGTGATCTGTAAGATTTTTCCCCTTTAAATAAATACCACCCTATTAATCATAATTCCAAACTGCTGTGGCATTGTTTGTGACTTACGCCTACATCGAAGAGGTCAGACAGGGAAGTTGAGGCTTGGTACCAGGAAGAGAGCCTATATGAGGCTATTAGTGAAGGTGCTGTCCAGCTGCAGCAGAAGATCCCAGCATCTTGGAGATGCCAGTACCATGGATGACCACCAAGAACAGCAGCAGCAGCAGTGGAGTGGAGACAGCTAGAAACTGTAAGACAAGCTGTGTGTGCTGAGAGCAGAACCTCAACCCAACCACTTGGAGGAGCCCAGAAGATCACAAGTGAATCAGACTTATTTACACTCTTGGTGTTGAGTTTTGCTTTTATTTGATGGTGACTGTGCACTGGTTCTTCCCTTTTGAAATAAGGAAGTATTTAATTTCATTTCAATTTTACAGGCGCCCACAGCTGAGACTGAATTTTAAAAAAGAGATTTTAGTTTTTAAGAAAGACTTTGGATTTTTAAAGAGACTGGATTTTAATGTGTTTGAATCTGTAAAGACTTGGGGTTTTATACTATAATGTCAATGTGTGATCTTGGGGATGGCAAAGAAAGGAAAGGCTGTGACTTTCTAATGAGGTATTTGTGTGTCAAGTTGACAAGAGGTCAATTGTGCTGGCTACTTTTATGTCGACTTGACACAAGCTTCTGTTTTGGCTTTTTGAGACAGGGTTTCTCTGTAGTTTTTAGAGCCTATCCTGGCACTAGCTCTTGTAGACCAGATTGGCCTCAAACTCAGAGAGATCCACCTGCTTCTGCCTCCCGAATGCTGGGATTAAGGCATACACAACCGCTGCCTGGCTTGACACAAGCTTCTAAGAGAATGGAGCCTCAATTAAGAAAATGCCTCCATAAAATCAATCTTAGTTGTTGATGTGGGACTGCCCAGCCCATTGTGGGTGGGGCCATCACTGGACTGTGGTCCTGGGTTCTATAAGAAACCAGGCTGAGCAAGCCATGGGAAGCAAGCCAGTAAGCAGCACTCCTTCATGGCCTCTGTATTAGCTTCTGCTTCCAGATTCCTGCCGTTTGAGTTCCTGTCCTGTCTTTCTTTGATTATGAACAATGATGTGGACATGTGAACCAAGTAAACCCTTTCTCCCTAGCTTGTGTTTTGGTCATGGTGTTTCATGGCAGCAGAAGAAACTCTAAAGACAGTAGGTGAGTTGACATCACTGCCTTGTAGCTTTGAAGATCGTTTGCTTTATATTTCTGACATCTTGATTACAAAAATGTAAAAGTTCTCTGGTTATGTCTATTTTGGATTTTATATGCTTTCTTATATTTGAATATTTTTTCTTTTCTAGGTTTGAAGAAATTACGGCCATAATTTTCTTAAATTGATTCTCTCTGCTTTCACAGTTGATCTCAGTTTCTTCCTCTGTCTTATGGATTCTTAGGTTTGATCTTTTGATCATATTTTAGAGTTCTTGAATGTTGGGTTCCTTGCTGATATTTAAATGCTATCTTCCATTAATCCTGTGCTTTCTTGATGGTATTTTTTCTTCTACTCTGTTCATGTCACTTTCTATGGTGTCTTTTTTGTTGGCTTTGCTTTGTTTTAGATTTTATTTTTAGTTTACAAACCCTCAGATTCATTTATCTAATGTGCATGAATGTTTTGCTTGCATGTATGTACACATGTGCCCATGAAGGAAGGAAGAGAAGTTGGACCAGATGGAACTGGAATTATGGTTTGAAGCCTCCATATGGGTGCTGGAAATGGAACCCAGGTCCTCAGTAAGAGCAGCAAGTACTCAAAACTGCTGAGCCTTCTCTACAGCCAGATTTTATTTTTACATTTAAAAAAGGATGATGGATACTCTTGGTTGTCACCTTGACTGCAAATGGAATTAACTGAAACCAAGTGGCTAGGTGTACCTGTGCGGGTTTTTGTTTTTTCTTTTTTTCAAATCTTAATTAAATCACTAGAGGTTGAAAGACTCACTTTTAATCTAAGTCTTTTTGAAGATTGATATAACTTCAATCTGGGCCACACTTTCAGGTGGCAACCTGTATAAAAGACATGGAAGAAAGAAGGGCTTGTTCTTTGTTTGCCCTTGCAAAGTTCATTCCCTCACTGTCATTAGAGTGTACTTCAGGATTCTGACATGTACTGAAGACCAGCTGAGACATCCAGCCTTGTGAGCTGAACAACTACTGGATTCTTGGACTTTCCATTGGTAAGCAGACATTGCTAGATTAGCTGGAACACAACCTGCATGTTAGGGTGAATACCTGTAGCCATGTTGGTGTCCAAGGGTTGTGCCTCCAACCAGAGCCATGCCAATCTGAGTGGCCTGCACTGCTACCTGGTGCCATCTGGGCTGGAGCTGCTGCCAAGGGTCACTTCAGGGTTGGTGGCCCTCAAGCAATCAGGGTCTGATTTGATGTCCATGGCTTCTGTTATCACCGAGGCCCATGCACCTGGTGTCTGGTAAGCCATCTGAAACGGTGTTGGTGTCCTTGGGCTATTCTGCCACTGGTCTGGGTAGCTTGCGCTGACACCGTGGACATGGTAATGTCCAAGCCCAAGCTGCATCCACGAGTCATGTCTGGGTCCATGATCCTGCTGCAGTTGGGGTCTGTGCTGACCTCTGTTGCCCACGATACCACAGGGACCACAGTGTTGAAACCAAGGGCCAATTTGAGCCAGCCCTGCCTTTCACCGGCCCTACCCATCACTGGTTACTGCCACCCAAAAGCTGGGCTGGCTTTTCACGGGAGGGCTTGGCTCCATACTCAGGAAAGATAGCCTCATCCCTTATCTCCCCAGAGCCATCATTCATGGCCTGATGGCACAGGTGTAGAAGTGCTGGTTCTAGCCCCCACCTGAGTAGGGCAGCTCCAGTGGGACTGACAAGGGCTTTGGGTTCTCCCCATCCATGACCTGATGGACTGTGTGAAGTGACTGGATATGCGGCACCATGGCTCCAGGATTTCCATGAGCACAGCATGGTGGGATATCTGGGAGTTTTGATGAGGGTCCAGTGTTGATGATGTACCAGAAGCCAGAGAGAGAGATCTTGAACCAGACCAACAACTTATCACAATAAACATCTAAAGTAAAGTGGAACAGACAAAAGGATATACTGCAAGACACACCACAAGCTCCCAATGCCACTAAAATGAATGAAAAGGTATTGGAGAGGTGGGAAAGGTGAAGGAAGGAAGTGGGCTTGCTTTCTAAAATAGTTTTAAATTTTCCTTTTGGGGGGCACTACAGCAGTGAGGAGCAGACGTGGAGGGGCTGGGAAATGAATGGGATTGGATTACATGATGTAAAATTCCCAAAGAATCAATAAGAAAATTACATTTAAAAAAAAGCTGTAACAGTCATTCTCAGAAACATAGCATTTAAGTGTATTTGATGTGTTCATTACATTTGGATGAAAAATAAAAATTTAACTGTATGTGTATATATCTTTACTTATTTCAATTATTTTTATTCCTATCTGTAGTTGTTTAAAATAAATTGGGGGGGGGGGAATGGCCCCAAAAGGCGTGTCATTATTGGGAGGTGTGGCCATGTTGAAGTAGGTGTAGTCTTGTTGGAGGAAGTATGTTACTATGGGAACAGGTTTTGAGGTCTCTTTTGCTCATGCTTTGCTCAGGCTGAGTCTCAGTCTACTTCCTGCTGCCTGCATCAACACATAGCAGCTATCTCTCCAGCACCACGTACGTCTGTACACTGCCATGTCCCACCATGATGATAATGGACTGAACCTCTGAACAGTCAGTGAGTCACCACAACTAAGTGCTTTCTTTGGAAGAATTGTGATGTTTATGGTGTCTCTTTGCAGAAATAGAAACCCCAAGTCACCATTGTTAATGATTACCCATTAAGTAAAAAAGATTGCAGAAAAGAATGAGAAGGTATTTAAGGAAATTCTCTCTACAACTGTCACAAATATAGAAATTCTGAATTTAAAAATATCACATAATGTAAAATCAACTAAACTGGCAGAAATACTTAAAATAAAAGCATGCAAAAAAATCACTAGATGATTGTTTATTTAAAATATGACTCTGGATGTAAATACATACGGGCTTACATAATATGTGGTTGTGGTTATTCATATAAACCCTCAATTAGAATGCTCAGTAGTTCATACCCAAAGCCTTTTGTTTAATACACATGATAAATTTTCTTTCTGATGGAAAGTGTTTAAAGCCTTTTGAATCTTGATTTGTGAAGAGATTACTAAAAAATAACTTAGCTACATCAAAGAATAATATTGTTTGCAATGTTGTCACAGATTTCTCCATGGCAAAATAGTCATGTATTGTTATTGCACAATTTACAGGTACAGGTTACTATGTGCACATAAACTCTCTATAATGACAGTGTTCTCACTGTAACTTGCTTACTATATTTAAAATTATGAAATACAATTTACAAAACCTGTAACAATATACTTTTATAATAAAAGTATCCTGAGGATATTACAAAATTCATTTACCAGCCCTTCATTTCTTTGACTTTTTAATTCCTAATAGTTTTCCATATTTCTTTTCTTTTTTTTTTTTTTTTTTTTTTTTTTTT
>NC_022020.1:37290328-37295881 GCF_000317375.1 Microtus ochrogaster | reverse complement strand
GACCAGGCTGGTCTCGAACTCACAGAGATCCACCTGCCTCTGCCTCCCGAGTGCTGGGATTAAAGGCGTGCGCCACCATCGCCCGGCTCCATATTTCTTTACATAAAAATGGTCATTTACAGTTCTAACTAAAAATAAATTTAAGCTAAGTAGTATACAACGGTCCCTTAAAACTTATCCCCATCTACTTACTGCCAGTCTCATTGGCTAAAAATCAAGTATTTATCAAGTTTTTATAATTCTGAATCAGAAAAGATATAGCATGAAACAGACAGAAATAGGGTTAGCATAGTTATAAGCATTGCAAAATTTATATATTTTGGTCAAATTTTATAATAAAATAATGTATTTTGGCAAAAATAATAAAATATAAGGTTTATTTCCTATCAATGGTAGATCTGCGGGACACTGTACATTTGTAAATACTATTTAATTTGACTGCTTTCACAGTGTTTCTAAAAACGCTGCTATACATTTTCAGAATTTTGAGACTAAATTCATCTAAGAAGAAAACTGAAATTTTAAGTAAAATATCTGATCATCAAAACGATGACAAATTCATAAATGTAAATGTCTGTGTGCCACATAACATCTTTATTGCCTACTAAGACTTATTTAACACTTTTAAAATAGTAATCTTGAAATTCTTCTTAAAAATGACTTTGAAAATTAAAGTGATAATTAAAAAAAACTTTATATAAGAAAATCACAAGAGAGGTTTTATACTTGTGGCAGTAGGTGTTATGGCACAAAACTCATGAAAAGACTTGTAGCTTCTGTTTGTGTATATACAATATCAAGTAAGATATATATACATATATACACATATGCACACATATATACATACAATTAAATACATTTACACATCTGGGGCTATAGAAGGGAACGAGGAAAACTCTAATGAACTCCTTGGCTCTTTTACACTGTAAGTCCCAATAGCAGTTTTAATGGAGATATCTTACCTATATATAAACTTCTCACTATTAACAAGAAAAGAATTATGATGTCTGTGTGATAAAGCAGTGAAAGTGTGGTCAATAAGTGATGAGTATTATCTCGGCACCTGTCTTAAAGAGTTTTACTGTCAATAGAATTTGTGCAGTGGGGTCTGCAGAAGGGTGTGTAACAACGAGAAAACAAAGTTCCTTTAACCCAATGACATATTTACTAAAATATACTTTAAATAAGTATGAATACAGCATTATTTATACATTCTAACATTCTATGTTAGGCAATAGGATCTAACTCTGACTAACTTGTTAACTTTTAAGGCATCAGTGCATCAAGGGCAAAGCTCCATAAAATAAATATGAGGACAGAAAGCATTAGCCTATCCTTGGTACAGGGGATTACTGCGTAATGCATCTGTTGGCTACTTTCACAAAGTAGATAATAAATCATACACCCTCTTGTGAAGATGTTACAGCATCAATTTTACATCATTTTTTAACACCTCATTTAAAGGGCTAAACTGATCCGGCAGTATCCTCATTTTCATTGTTCCATCAGCTCCACAAGAGAAAATGTGATTTGCAGGTCCTGTCTCAATTTGCATGACTCCAGTTCCAATATTTCTAAAAATAGACTGTCGAGCATGTTCATTGATGAAAGTATGGAGAAGACTAAAGGTAGAAAGACTCCAAATCTGAAAGATATGAAGGACAAAATGAAAACTGGGGCTGGTGATTGACTCAAGAATCCAAAAGAAAATGTTAAGCCTGCCTTCTTGTGCAGGTAAGACATTCCTACAAGGATGGAGAGTATTTGTATATGCTATGATCACATCTTCCTGAGTCTCTATAGGCTGGATACAATTATCAACTGCTTTTATTATTATTCAAATTCCATCCTGTAAGGGCACAAGATTAGACAACCTGAGTACAAAGAACAGAAACTTGCATCAGTGACTAGAAAGGTTTTGCTGTGTAGCTACGATGGGGTATTACTTCTTTATAATACTGAATACTCAGAGATCAGAAAAGATGCAAGGATGAAAGTAAACTGACATCTATGGCTCTCTACCCTGGTAAAGCTTAGACAAACTCAATTACTAAAATACTAAATTCTAAAAGTTTCTATTGTAAGCCCCATCAAGACAAATGTGACTGCTTTAAATCAAATGCCAAATGGCTTCTCTTATTAATGACTTGTGTGGAAAGGCTTTCAGGATATATTTTTCTGGTTTGGAGATATCAACTTACTTTTTAATTTTCTATATCTCTTAGGAAAACATCTGAAAAAAAAAACCCTCACCAATCCACATTACCTTTACATGGATTTGTTAGATTATACATCTTAAAACACACTGTACCTTTAAAACTTAATCTTTATTTGATGTATATGGGTGACTTACTGCATGTGTATGTGAAATAAGATGTGTGCTTGATGCCTAGGGGGCCAGAAGTTACAAGTGGTTGAGAGCTACATGTGGGTGCTGAGAAACATGGATCCTCTGCAAGAGCAACCTGTGCTTTTGATCACTGAGCCATTTCTCCAGCCTAGACTATATGTTTTTCAAATATCTTAAAATATAAACTGCAGAATCAGAGTAGAATCTAAAAATAGGTGATCTAAATTAAAGTCTGTCCTACTCTAAAGTCTGTTTGAGGTACACTATGCAGGCACAGGGAAAAAGAAGATAATGCACTCACTAGCTGTGTTACAGCAAGACCACTACATTAGCTGGGACCAACATGGCCAACCCGGATGACAGTTAACTTTGCTTTACTACAACGAGATTTCCAGACCAACAGTGGGCAAAATGGCCTGCTTCCATCACGTATCTGATATTACAACACATCCAAAAAAAAAAAAAACAAAAAAAACAAAAAAAACAAAAAAAACCCCAAAAACCAAAAACCTCCTTAAGCACAGAAAAGGGGGAGAAAACCCTATTCTGGGAAAATCCAGACCCATTCCTGGATTTCCCTGTAGATCACCTCCTGAACAATCCTTTCCTCTATTAGTTTTGCTCATTATTGAAATTACCCAAAATCCTAGCCACGTGACACTATTTCTTGAGGGTGTACTTCTACTTTATTACAAAACTTTTTTTCGGTTCTGTGCTTTGTCTTGTCTCTTATTCTTTCTCTGGAGGTGCTAAGCATCTGGATGCAACAGATGGAGATCTAAATTTGTTCTTTCTGAAACAATGACAACCTTACCAGCAGCCACAGGTTGAAATAAAAAAATGGCTTCAAATCAGAGAAGAATAATTCTGCTGGGATTTATTATTTTTTAAAAAAGAGTACTTTGGGGCCGAGGAGATGACTCATTGATTAAAAGCACTGGCCACTCCTCCAGAGAACATGAGTTTGATTTCTAGCACCCATATGATGGTTCACTCCAGTTCCAGGGGACTCAATACTCTCTGATGGGAGCAACAAGCAAGTTATGTGGTGCACCGGCATATGGGCAGACAAAACATCCATTAAACACAAATAACAACATTTCCAAATTCTGCAGTTCTGGTTTTTTTTTTTTGTTTTTTTTTTTTGTTTTTTTGGTGGTGGGAGGAAGCAAAGTTAAGGGGGAAGAAAACAGCCTATCAGTTCTAAGAGAAGTTCATCTTATTTAGCACTAAGTATGCTCACATTCATGTAATGAATTCTAAAAATCAGATCCTTCAAATCTAGGCTTGCTGACCATTCAACATCCTGAAGACCAATTGAAACTGGCATACCTCTTTGCAATGGGCCCACAGAATCTTCTTCAAAATCAACAGGTATTTCTTAACATAGAACTTCACAGCTGAGTATTTTTAAAGTGGAATCTTGCAATATACATTTTAATAAGTTGTTCACCATTTTTAAATAAGCTGCTTAATGCTTTAAACAACTTTAAAATTTAAGTACAATAGATTTGGTTATCTATGAACAGGGCTTATCTAGGTACATTTTTGAATCAGAATTATGGAATCTGAGTTGTTGAATATTACTATTATATATGAAAAAAGAGGAGCAATGTGGGTTATAGTTAACCTAGAAATTTAATTTAGTAAATACATCACCAAAAGAAGAGTCAAAACCAATTCTAATGTCTGAAATATACTAAGATCCACAGAAAATTTGTTTAAGAATTAATTAAGCATTTCTTAAAACAAGTAAAAAAGTAAAACTTCAAGTTAAAAATAATTCTATTTATCAAAGGGTTTATTAAATCGTAATTGGCACTGCTGACTATAACAGAACTAATATAATATGACTAGTATTTAAGTAAATTACTACAATATGATTAAAGGCCTAAGTTTGTAATTTTTTCCATATTATTGATACCATGTTTTTACCTTTATATTGCCTTCTGCAGATCCTGTAACAAAGTATTCTTCAGTTGGATCAATAGCAATGGCTTTAACAGGGGAATCATGGCTCTGAAAAAGCTGCCTCTGTTGCCTTTGTCGAAGGTCAAATACACATGTGAAACCTTTTCTGCCACCTGATATTAGAAGCTGATGTTTGGGAGCATATGCTAAGACTGTGGCTCCACTATCATGGCAGGTAAAAGCTGAAGGTTAAAAAAAAAAAAAGATTAAAACCATTTAGTGATAAAAGACCACAGGTGGTCAAGATAGAATAAATTGAATGAATAAATAAATATTGGATAAAGATTGCTGTCCCGCCCAAGACAATTTAAAAACCAAATGCAATATAAGAAATAATTTGAGATACTAGGCATAAGACAACGAAGCATGGTCCTGGAGAAAAGGAAATATGGGTAGCCATAGTATTGTTCCAGCAAACCACCTACAGTTTTGTAGTCAGAACGTAAGAAAAGAAAATTCAAATTGAACTGGACTCAATACCAGCAAACGGTTGAATAGCATCTATTACTAAGTGTAATAATCTATAAACACTTATAAATATTATAAATAAAGCTGCTAAGAAAATTCCTGTTTAAGTCTTTTTGTAGCTTTCATATAGTGAAAACAGTACATACAGATGGATCACGCTCAGTCCATGTTTAATGTTATTAAAACTAAGTTTTTGGGGGCTTGGATGGTTCAGTGGTTAAGAGCACTAGCTGCTCTTCCAGAGGTTCAATTCCCAGCAACTACATGATGGCTCACAACCATCTCTAGTGCGATCTAATGCCCTCTCCTGGCATAAATGCATACATGCATATAGTGCACTCATAATCATATACATTAAAAAATAATCTTAAAAAACATAAGTTGTTTTCAAAGTAGTTGTAGCATTTTCTGCTTCTGTCAGCAGTTGCAGTTTCTGTACACCCTAACCAACACCTTGAGTCTTTAATTTTGGCCATGTTGGTGTAAATGATAACCTGCAGCACACTGAATGTGCACTTCCTGATTATCTTGATTATCCTTTTATATGTTTACTTGCCATTTGAATAGTGAGAATGGGATTGTTTAAAAGTCCTTGGAAACATTGTCATTTTGTTTTAAAAACTGTTTTTTTTAGTATTATATGTAAGAATTTATCACCAGACCCAAGCCATGTAGATTTTTTCCGTTTCTCCTAGAAGTCTGCACTTTACATGAAGCTTTACAACCCATGATGAGTTAAATTTTTTTTTATTGAGAAAAAAAAA
>NC_022020.1:37287396-37289623 GCF_000317375.1 Microtus ochrogaster | reverse complement strand
TGATCCTATCCTATAGCCATACTGATGAATATTTTGCATATCACCATAGAACCTTCATCTGGCGATGGATGGAGATAGAGACAGAGACCCACACTGAGTTAAATTTTGTGAAAAGTGAAATCTGTGTCAAAGATATTTTTGGTTGTTGTTCTATGTCACTATTCAATTGTTTTAGTACTTTATTTAAAAAAACCTTATTTTTCTCCATTGAATTCTTTTGTACATCTATCTGATAAAGTATATGATATATAAAGTCACCTATGAGGCTCTCTAGTCTCTCCAATGCTCTCGGTAACTTTTTAAAAGCCACTGTCACGATGTTTGATTATTGAAGCTTTACATTAATTTCTGATTATGTAGGGTGAGTCCACTGAATGTTTTTCTTCAGTATTTTGTTGGTTATTTGCTATTTTCTTATACACTTTAGAATCTGTTTACTGATATGAATAAAAGTTTGACTATATTTCATTAGAATTGTGTTACATCTATAAAGTTGGGAAGAACTGGTATTTTGAACAAAATTAAGTTTTCAAAGCTCTAAATGTAAGTCATTTTCTATATTAATTAAGATCTTTGAGTTTTTAAATTATATTTGTCCCCTTCTACATATATGTCCTGTGTGTATTTTGTTTGACAAATGCCTCAGTAGTTATTTTAGGTGTTATTATGAGAAGATCTTTTAAATTTCAAAGTATAGATATTCATTTAGTGCAGAGGACCAACTGGTTTTAGTGTACTGACCTGACACCTTGATGTATTCACCATATTAGTCTAGGTGTTGAGGGTCACACCTAGGAGTGCGCGTATGGTAGGCAAGCACTCTCCAAATGAACTATATCCCCAGTCCAAGATGTGATAAGTTGTCTTCAAAACTTACCATGGACTAAACTATTGGCAGGTGCTACTAGAGTATCCCACAGACATATGTTTCTGAGAGGAGAAAAAAAGGGATTTCTTTTTAACCGACACAAAAATTAATAGAATAAAAAATAAGTCAAATATTAAACATTTGAACTTTGTTCAAAAGGTATATATATACATATATACCTATTATATATATATGAACTAGTATATATATATATTGAGTTGTCACACTCAATTTAAAAGCTGTTAACTTACAAAACTGAGTTAAATTTTGATTAGCACATACCTATAAATAATAGTAACTCAAGGCTGACTATAGAAAATGCTTGTGTATTTACTAATTTTTAATCTATCTGTATCTAACATAGACAAGTCATAGACGATGCTAGTTATTAGGTGGAATCTGCTGAACACAGCCAGAGTCTACAACCCTGAAGCTAGTTTTCAGTGCAAAGTGAAGCTCACATCTGAGTTTCAGAAGCTCAGCAAACTCAGTGTGTCTGGATGGGCTGCGTGAGTATATGGAGGGAGAAGACAGAGATGTTCTTACAAACTATAAAGTTGTTCTAAGATTCCTATTTTCCTTTTCCTTTTTGGTTTTTTGAGATAGGGTTTCTCTGTATAGCTTTGGAGCCTGTCCTGGAACTTGCTCTGTAGACCAGGCTGGCTGCAAACTCACAGAGATTGGCCTAGTTTCTTATTTTTTTGTTGTGAAGATGATAATACCTACCTAGTAAGGCCATGATGAAGACTAACCAAGTTAACTAAATAATACGGCCAATAAATAATTGTACCTTTTTCAGCTTCAAGTTTTCTGAATATATAGAAAATACAAAGAAATGTTCATTTTACAAACAACCAAATCCTTTCTCCTAAAGTATCAATATGAGAATATTAAAAATAAGAAAGAATGATTTTTCTGTAAGTGGTACTAGAATTTTCCTAGATTTATGCCACTAAGAATGATTTAAATAAGAAATCTTTATGATGAAAATTCTTAGGTCATAATTACTGAGACAAATAAATACACAACAACAAAACAATATAGTTATCCACACACAACATTTCTGTTTCAGCTCCATCTCTTACCTATTGTCAGTTGAAAGACCAGCTGTAGCTATCAGAGAGGAGGAACTAACGAAGACAAAATCATTGGCTGTTTTGTTATGACACTGCCAAGCCTGGAATGGTTATAAACAATAAATGTTACTGTTGCTAGTAAAATTTCCATAATCAAGTAGATACATAACTAAAATGTGACCATGCACTTTATGTCTTTAAAAAATAATTTTTAAGCCGGGCGGTGGTGGCGCACGCCTTTAATCCCAGCACTTGGGAGGCAGTGGCAGGCGGATCTCTGTGA